>NW_014543810.1:343704-354045 GCF_000741045.1 Vigna radiata var. radiata | reverse complement strand
AAAAGCATATGATAATCGATTACAACATGTTCATAATCGATTGTATCAGTAAAAATTACAATATTAATTATTTTCCTACTACATTCAAGATACTACAAGTTGCTTTTAAATATTCTCTTATTANAAACAAAGATTACAATTTGCAGCATCATCGAAACTTGTCTTCAGGTTTTACCAATAGCCCTTTATTGGTAACAAGCAAGAATTTTGATGTCACCTTTACTGTAATCATGTTTTTCTTGTCTCTCGTGCTGCATAATGAGAGAAAATACACGATTGATGTTGGGCAAGGGCTCCATCAATAATATTTGTGTCTTCATAGTGTTGTAACAGTCATTTAATCCTTTTAGAAAACAGATAACATGTTCCATTTCTCTATATTTATGAGAAATTTTCGAAAGATCACAACTGCATGGAATTTTGCAGCTACAACTTGGAATAGGTCTAAGAAATTCCAACTCTTCCCATAAAATCTTTAAATCTTTGAAATATTGACTTACACTCCTTTCCCTTTGTTTAATAGAGTGAATTTCTTGCAGCAAGTCTGAAAATTTAAAATAATCTCCTTTAGAAAACCTTTCTTTCAACTCTTCCCATAATTCTTGAGCATTTTCCACGTATATAACACTCTCTGCTATTTGGGTAGAGAGAGTCTTGATGATCCAAGATAGCACCATCATGTTGCATCTTTCCCAAGAATCGAAAAGAGGATCACTTCTTTCAGGTTTCTTGATCCCTCCATCTATGAATTTTAATTTGTTTTTGGAGAGGAGGGCTCTCCTCATATTTCTGCTCCAAGAGGTGTAGTTGGATTCATTAAGAGTCTGAGAAATGAGAGAAATCCCTAGATTCTCTCCTGGGTGGAGATAATATGGGCTGGAGGGGTTGTTAGAAGGATCCATTTTTTCCATAACAGTGAGTAGGAATTATCTTCAAGAGAAAGAACAATCAGACGCAGCAGAAACGGGTTCAGAACAGGTCCAAGACCTGCTCTCATACCATATTAAAACAGACTGGCCCAAATTGAGGCCCAAAACATGTTGGCCCAGAGAGTGGGGCAGAAGTTTCGCTAGAAACTTCTTTCTGGTCAGAGAGTTGGTGAGTCTCGAGAGTAGATGCGATGGAGAGAGAAAAGAGAAAACGATCTTCACCTCTGAAGCGAAACGCAATCCTCCGGCAATGCTTGCGGCTGTTGAAACCAGAGAAAGGAAGATCTACTGGCAGAAGAAAGAAAGAATACCGTAACAGAGGTAAGTGACCCACTAAGAGTTTCTTGATTGAGAAAAATACTTCTTTTCTTATTGAATATGATCTAATTTTTCTTACAAGCAAGAACACACTGGAATCTCTTTTATATAGAGTTCCAGTCAAAGCCATTAAAAGACCTAACCAAAACAGTTAGAGATTCTAACTGAAAAATATAAAATCCCTAATCTAAAACCCTAAAAGACAAAAGATGCTCTTAAGAGCTTTAAACACTAAACAGAAACAACAATCATAAAACAGAAAACATTAATAATTTTTCTCTCAACCTCTAAATATCTTTTGATATAATAAATATTTACTGAAATAAAAAAACAAAAAATAAACATTATGTAAATAGACATAGGTTTAAAACTCGTAAGTCTTTACAAAAGAAAAGAAAACAAACACATTCTCAGAAAGACATGTCATATCTAAACAAAAAGAAGCCTGACTTTGGCCATAATTTGTTAAAGGAATTTGTTTACATTTGAACAACTGTACTTTTAGTTCTTGTACTTCATAAGTGATCTACTTAATTTTTATATAGTAAAAAAAAATATATTTAATGCCTAATTAATAACATAAGCATCCGTGATTTGTGGATTATGATATAATGTTTGACATTTTAAAAAGAGTACTGATACATGTACATTCTGATTTTAGTTACGCTACTTTTGTACGAAGAGAAGCACTGACTTTTGACGTATATATAAGATCTATGTTAGTCATTATTTTTGGTCATAAACTAAATTATAAAATTTGAAGAAATTATACAGAAATCTCTTTTACAAATTAACTGATGTATTATAATTTAAAATAAAAAATGAAATGTTGTGGTAAGAAATAGCAAAGGTGGAGAGTATTGTTTAGTATACGTATTCTGATGAGCGAGAACATGATCTTTACATATCACTTATGATCCGTAGAGTCAAACACGCGATGGAAAGGTCAATTTTTAGAAGAGTGATCTGATATCGGGTTTGGTGGAAAGAAGGACAACGAAAATCATGGTATACAATTATACACTAGGCGCATATACTAATAATGGTAGATGCCTATTATTTCCACCGTAGATCTTCATCTTTTATTTCTAGGTACACTGCATCGTGATCAACTTCCATTCCTTCTTTTTAAGGCATATCATTCCTTTTGTTTTCCCCCTCTTCAAATGCGTGTTTTCAACTCCCATCACGGAATATTATTCATTATTTAATATCCAAATCTTCTACAGTGCAAAATAATTGCAAAGAGGTCCACAGACATTCCAAGCAAATTAACGATGCTCATGCTCTAAAAATAACGCTAATAATTCACACACACTTCTCTGAGGGGCCTCCACGGCATAAATTGCTTGTCGCTTCCAACCCCCTTTTCCCTTCTTTGGCCAAGTTCTTGAAGGTGGGAGAATGACATTAAAGAGGAAAAAAATATGAAATCAGAAAAGAGTGAGAAACCTATGCTTTAATTAGCATCTCCTAGCTTATTTATGACCTTCACACTGATGCATGTACAACAACGCTATCCCTTCTGCTATATTTCTTCACGGGTCACTCTGCAAACTCCAACGCATTTCACCAAGGTTTGCACAATTATTCATAAAACAACCTGCATTAGCTACGCTTTTACCATTTCCATCTTTAATAATCATCACCTCAAAACACCTTCCTCCTCAATCCTGCGGGATAATTCATGCACCGCACCTGCTATTTCCTCCACTGTGTTCATCTGACACCCTTCCTCTACCTGTTCCACCATTAAATAACAAAAAAACAAATCAGAAAAATACAACTTCTATTGAAAACAAAATACAGTCACAAAAAAATGCTAACATTCCCTTGTCTAACAGTTCTTTAGTTTTTAGATCAATGATCCCATATGGGTACCTGTTTAACAAAAAACAGACGACACGACTTTGAATTCATTTAACAGAAACCGGTGTCACCATTCGTGAAATTGGTAGTTGTACCCAAGGTATCATAGAAATTTTCAAGAAGAGAAAATGACAAACATAAAAATGGGGTGCTAGAAAAAAGGAATGAGTGTACGTTTTGCATCAAAATTGGAAAAGAAAGAGAAAAAACAGAAACTGCAGGTCTAAATAGATAGGTAGCAGAAAGAAAGAAAAAACCAACCTTAACACTAACCGAGGTGAGGACCATATCGTCGACAGTGGTAACGTTAAGGTGGAGAATCGTGAAGGCGAGAGTTTGAAGGCCAACAACCATCTTCAGAAGCAAACCCGGTTGTTTCTTGGAGAGTATCTTTATGTTGGCATGGCCATCCACAAGGGTCACTTCTATGTCTGCCACGGCCCATGAATGGCTCCGTGCTTCGCACGTGCTAGGGTACCCTCTGCCGTTCTGTGTCGCACGTGTCGAGTACTGAGGGAACATGAAGAACTCCGCAAAGGGTGATGATGAGTCAGAGAAGCCACCGCCATTTTCCTTCATTCTCTGCTGCCCCTTCATGCACTGCAGAAGCTGCTCCAGCTCCTTCACGAAGTTGATGGCGCCACCAATAATAGATGCTTGATCACCCTGGAATGTAACATTTCCGAAAATTAGCACGGGATAATTTAAGGTTTAAAAAAACAACAACGCAAACCAAACACTTGTACTCGTGTCCAACGTTTTTGAGATTGCTCAGTCAAAATTTACAATTTAGATTTGTAATTGGAAAAGATGAAAGGAATGGTATTTATTTAGACTAACCCTTTGGACATAAGAGGGTGGCATCAGGGATCTTAGAACGGCGAGGTACTCGTTCATCTGTTTTCTTCGATTGCGTTCAACTGCAATGTGGGTCATTCTTTGATTCTCGATCTCCTCCTTGTTCTTGGTGGTCTTGGTGCGGCGGCGTTTGCGGCGGGCGGGGGTGGGTTCGGAGGGAGGAGGAGGAGGAGGAAAGGCGGCGGGGAGAGATTGATCGACGGTGCAGGGTTCAGGGGAGGAGTGTGAGTCCCATTGGTCTTTGATATTTTGCAAAGCTGAAGGAGAAGAAGAATCCCAATTTGCATGCAGAGTGTGGTCTATGTTGTTGGTGATGATGCCGAGAAAGGCTTTGTTTTCTGCTTCTTGAAAATTGTTTTGCAAAAGCGAGTAGAAGTAGTCTTTGTTGCAAGGGTAACTGAAAGGATCTTGCGGGAAAACCACGGCCTCTAGGGCCATTGTTGTTGTTAAAGTGGGAAAGTGTGGTTCTAAAAAGAGACAGGAGTTTGTTTGTTGGAGTGAAGAAAGAAAAAATGAGAAGAAAAAGAGAGAGAGAGAATGATTAGATGATGGTTTTAGCAAAGGCTAAAGCAGGGGCAGTGGTAATGGTGGAAACAAAGTAACCTTTTTATGATGATGAACTTTAAGAAGAAGAATTTCCCTTTTAGGTTGAAATCGTAAAAGTGGATGGATAGTCCACACAAACAAAAAGCTACAGACCTATGCACGTGAGATTTTTCGTCCTACACCACTTCCTTCATCGCACCAACTTAACCACTGGGAAACACACAGAAAGATTCTCTTCCCAATTTCTTAATATCTCCTATTTATAATAGCAGCACCAAGCAAACCGATAGACCCATGACTTTCCCAACCCAACTACTTCTCATTCCTCACAACCTACCTCAATATTATGGACTAATTAGAATAATAATAACAATAATAATACACACCTGTTAACTAATTACAAAACAATTTTATAAAATTAAACCATCTTCTGATTCAATTGGATTTTCAAATGCATATAATCTTTATTCTAATATGATTCTTGTTATCTTTTCTCCATCATATTATTTATTTGTGCTCTTCTCTCTCTCATTGTTCATTTCTTCCATATTGGGTTTCAGACTCAATCTTCATATAATGGTTCGCTTTGGTCCAACACAAGTTACGAAGACTGCATAAATTTTACTATACTAAAACTCTGAATTTATATTTAATATTTAATAGGATCAAAATTACACATTCTATAGAATATAGAGACTAAATGATTTATTTAAGAGTAGAAGTTATTTATGATTCAGAATCCAAATATTAGATTATAAGGAAGTTAGGATATAAATATTTGTGCATATTTTATTTTATTTCTTCTTATGATAAATCTGATTACCACTTGGTAAGACTCCACCTTAAAATTTTGTTTTTATCAACATTTAATTTTTTATATATTTGAACTTATGTCTAGTTGAGATTATATTTTCCAAATAAATTTTTCTCGAAAGATTCAATAATATTTTGGATTGGAGGTAAAATGTTTTGCCCAATTGACGAGAATCTAGTTCATTTCATATTATTAGTAGATAAATATCTATTACCTATATGGTCACTTTAACTCGATATCTTGGTCGAATTGATAACTAGCCTAAATCTAATAGTTGAGAGAAATTGAACCAACTTACATTTGTCTAAATGAAAAGAAAAAGAAAACAGATAGTTTTTGTAATCAAAGTTTTCGACGGCAAGTTAAATAATAGAACAAAATGTTCTATTATAAATTTTCACATAACTTGACTAACGCCATAGAAAACTGAAACTAATTTGTAAAAACCAAAGAGGGAAAAAAAGAGCTAAATATATTACAAGGTTATAAAAGTAATACACTTTCGACAATATTTCGTTGTGTTAATCTGTCAAATGCTACCTTCGTTATCACCTTTCCCTTTTGAGATACAGAACATTATATGCACAATATATATCTTTCTTGAAGGAATAAAAGAATTGAAACTAAAAAAAAAAGTGATGAAAATATAATTATTGAATGTTGTGTTATAGAATAAATCGGTCTTATCCAGAAAATCTATGATAATGAAGTTTAATAAGAAGAATTAGAAATGATATATATGAGAAAATAATGTGATTGTGGGTGCACATAATGTAGGTGAGAAACAAACGGCTGGTCGGTAAGGAGACAAAGGCATATCAAAAACTTTATACAAGATTTACTGTATCAGATGCATATTTCGTCAACAGGGCAAGGTCTCTACGGTGATCTCATTCACCTCTCCTTTTTTTATGCATTCTCAATATATCTACACTGCATCAATGGTGGTGACGAAAATAATTCCTTCATATAGGTTATGATGTAAAATTAGAAAAAAAAAACATGATAATCTCACTATCTAATATATTTTGAATAAAAAATAAATATCCTCAATTATTTTTACATTAATTGTAATATGGTTTTCTTATTTTTTACACTAATATGTTAATATAGATTTTTTAAGACATAATATATCTTATGTTTTATTAGATTTAAAATATATCAATATAATAAGAAATAAATAAAAAATCAGTAAAGAAAATTACATAATTATTTATAATGTTAAAATGGTATAAAAAATTTCTGTGAAAATATTATTTTTCCTTTTATATTTTAGGGGTGTGGTTTGATTTGGTAATAATGTGGTCCGAGAGTTGTGCCTGGAACAGAGAAAAGTGATGAAAAGCTGATACGGTTCAGAGATTCTGAGATAGAACCATACAAGAGGAAATGAGGGACCAAAATAAAAATGAAAAACATGCACAGTCAAACAACTCAGTTCAGGCTTCAAGACAAGTTCAGATTTCACAGGAATCCATGTGACCATTCTCTCTCTCTCTCTCTCACTATTCTGAATATTCACGTTATCTTATTTTTTTCTTCGATGTAAATGTCAAATTTTGCTTTACCAGTGACTGAATGACGCACTTGTTTTAGTTCAAACACTCTACTGATTAACCATTTGACCACATCTCGATAAGACATTCTGTGACTTTCTTCCCCTTTTCTTGGGTCCCCAATATTATTAACAACTTAATACTATACTTTGTATGTTATTCTTCCATCATCGTTTTTTATAGAATGACATTGCGATCTTTGATCTACGAGTATAACGGGATTATTCTAATATGCATAAATCCAAACCCAACTGGCATTCCGTTGAATGTATCAGAAAAAGTTGTACATTATGAGATTCCATGATCGCTTAACATCAGGGCAACTTGCTTATTAGGAAATCCCTCGGCTACTGCTACCTACGTATCACAAACTTTTTTAATACTAATTTCTTACATGTCTTGTTATTTTCTTTTCTTAGTTTTCACATTTTCTTCTTCTCTACTTCTGTGTTTCTTGTTTTTCTCCTGTTTTATTTTTTCCCATTGTACTTTTCTTGGAATTATTGAAGCACACCTTCAAAGTTTAATCACAACTTGGAAAGATGTGTACTCTATTTTCTCATTACTAGTATTTTTTTTAAAGCTCAATCTCTTTCATCGTAATCTCTATTTCTTTAATGTGGCTGTTAACTGTTGTGACCTAAGGAGGGAAATGGTTATTTGATCACATATAAGATAACATGATAAAGAAAAAAAAAGAAAAAGAGCACACTTTTTCTGAAATATTGTTTCGACTCTTCGATGTGAGACTTGTTCAGATGTTTCGATATGCAAAGAAGAGAGCAGGGAAACAAAATAGGACATGCTACTGAACAAAAAAGAAGAAAGCACGAAATCTTAGAAAATAAACCACAAAATGAAGAATGATGAAAGTGAGAGGGTGTAATTGTCACATGACTATTTTTTATAACATTTAGTAATTTATAATCTGATACTTAATATTACAGCCCTCACTTTTTCATTTTGGACACTGTTAAAGATCATTATTTATTTTGGAATTTAATCTTCATTTTATTACAATTTTATGTTTAAAAGATGTGTAATAAGTTAAAAAATGAATTGTATATAAAATATCATTGGACTCAACTCTTAAACAATCAGAACCTTTTAGTGTATAAAAACAAGCGTCTTAATGAAAATTTAAGATTGGAATGGTCTAAACTATCTACCTAGATCATCACTATTTCCATCAACACAAATACGTTGAATATTGTATAAACCACTACATATGAGAAATTGTCAATTTTGAAACTTAGAATACGTTTAGAAGTGCTGGAAGGATAAATAATTTCCAGAAACTATTATTAAAATTTATTGATATAATTACACAATAAAATTGTGTAATTAACATTGTCATATTTAAATATTAAAATATTGTGTGAAATATAAAAAAAAAATGTCTGTAAGTTTTATTAAAAGAACTTTGATGAAAAATTGTTAAAAATTGGTTGTGTAATTTATAAAGCTTCATGATACATTCTGAGATAGAAGTACAGATGAAAATTTTCTTAAGAATTTTACTTTTGTTTATCTGTGAACTTTTGAGTGTATTATCAGTCATTCGATCTATGTTGATGGACTTACCTAGCAGAAACCAGACATGGCCTTTTCATTTTTCCTTCTTTTTCAAAGCCATGAATCATATAAAGAAGATAAAACTCCTCCTAAAAGAGCTAAAGCGACAAATTGTTTTTTCAAGGTCCAACTTGTGACATATTGGTTGTCAAAGTGCATATTTATCAAGTTACATATAGAATAATATAAAAAAGAGACAAGTATTATAAAAATAGACATGAGATTACAGAGATTAGATATTAATGATAATATTTTAATTATTTGATAAAAATTATATGATCGACATAACAAATAATAAAATAATAAATTTTATTAGGATAGAATTCATATATCTCTATATCATTTTTAAGAAGTAAAATTCAAATTTAATTTAATCTTAAAAAAATATTTTATAAAATAAAATTTATTATATTTATAATTCACGCGAGATCACTATTACTTACTATTTCGGATGTAGGACCTGAGATTGGATACAATTCAAACCGTTCTTTTCTGCCGACCTTCCACGCTCTCTCACCGATCGAATGTGACCTATAAGTTAACACTCTGACGATCAAGTCAGCAAAGTCACAATAAGCTCAAGGTAAAAGTGATTAGATCAAAAGTCAAGAACCTGACTGACATCTCTATATTTATAAGCATCAAACTGAAGTAATGGGCATTAACTACCTGTAACCGCTGATCTATAATCCCGCAAAATTCGCCCATCAATTATAACCGTTGCTAATGTGCCCGTGATATTCGCCTTACTAATCCAATAACCTTGTTACATTATACCCGCACCTCTTCTTTACTCAACCTACCGGCCTACCAGCCTTTCCGATCAACTCCCAAGCCTTCCTGATCAACTCTTAGGCCTTCCCGATCAACTCCCAGGCCTTTCCGATCAACTCCCAAGCCTTCCCGATCAACTCCCAAACCTTCCCGATCAACTCCCATTATTCCTCTTACCAACTTATCATCTTTTTTATTCATCTTCACCTGACCAGCCATCCCCTTACACTACATAAGCCCCCCAAGCCCCGAGCGTTGCAATAAGCGAAGGGGTTTAAGTATCGATAAGAAAATCGTAGCAAAATGTTATTGTTGGACGCGTTTCATAACATGGGTTGGAGTTTGAAGAGTAACGACTTCCTAGCCTTACGGTCAACTTTGCATAAAGGGTCGTGACTGGTTCGCCTGTCTTTCAATGTTAGATTCTAAAAGGCGTTTGTTTTTCGCCCATGGATCTCATCACAAGGGACGACTATGATGAGTCCATGAAACCATTTTTTACGGCTGTAAATAAGTGGAGGGTCCCTCTTCATTTACATCGTTTTTACTCTTTGAATCTTCTTGCCGATCTTCTTCTATCTCAAACCGATCTTCTTTTGTCTCAAGGTAATGTCTGCCTCTTCTCAATCATCTTGAGGTAGGAGCCATTTTCCTGACTCCTCCCCGAGCACACCTCCCCTGATCATTCTTAGGCAGGAGTTATTTTCTTAACTTCCTGGGATTCTTCACACCTCCACCAATCTTCCCGAAGTAAGAGTCATTTTCTTGACTGCTGCAAGGGATGGGGTGTTACGAAGTCATTTTCTTTACTTCACCCCGATCACACTCCACTTCCTCCTGATCAACCTGAAGCAGGAGTCATTTTCCTGACTTCCTGCAAAGGATGGGGTCTTACGAAGTCATTTTACTGACTTCCTGAAACTGAATCAAGTCAATTTTCGGACTTCAACTACCACCCTTCAACCAACCCGATCAGGAGTCCATTTTCAGACTTCCTGAAATTAAATGAAGTCAATTTTCTGACTTCAACTGCCACCCTTCAACCAACCCGATCAGGAGTCCATTGTCAGACTTCCTGAAATTGAATGAAGTAAATTTTCCG
>NW_014543810.1:328441-343354 GCF_000741045.1 Vigna radiata var. radiata | reverse complement strand
GAAATTGAACGAAGTCAATTTTCTGACTTCAACTGCCACCCTTCAACCAACCCGATCAGGAGTCCATTGTCAGACTTCCTGAAATTGAATGAAGTCAATTTTCTGACTTCAACCGCCACCCTTCAACCAACCCGATCACGAGTCCATTGTCATACTTCTTGAAATTGAATGAAGTCAATTTTCTGATTTCAACCGCCACCCCTCAACCAACCTGATCAGGAGTCCATTGTCAGACTTCGTGAAATTGAATGAAGTAAATTTTTCGACTACAACCGCCACCCTTCAACCAACCCGATCAGGAGTCCATTGTCAGACTTCCTGAAATTGAATGAAGTCAAATTTCTGACTTCAACCGCTACCCTTCAACCGCCACCCTTCAACCAACCCGATCAGGAGTCCATTTTTGGACTTCCTGAAATTGAGCGAAGTCAATTTTCTGA
Source organism: Vigna radiata var. radiata (assembly GCF_000741045.1). Classification (NCBI taxonomy): domain Eukaryota; kingdom Viridiplantae; phylum Streptophyta; class Magnoliopsida; order Fabales; family Fabaceae; genus Vigna; species Vigna radiata. Next base: position 342,914 of record NW_014543810.1, on the reverse strand, counting down.
CTTCAATGACCACCCTTCAACCAACCCGATCAAGAGTCCATTGTCAGACTTCCTGAAATTGAATGAAGTCAATTTTCTGACTTCAACTGCCACCCTTCAACCAACCCGATCAGGGGTCAATTTTCTAACTTAATGAAATTCTTCGAAGTCATTTTTCTGACTTTCAGGATTAGCCTCTTCACTCCTAGAGTTCACGGTTTCAACATTCATTGATTGAGCTGATGGTCCACCTCCTCCATTACCTTGTTCAGCCCTCATTGCTACCATTGCTTCCCTCATCTCTTGCATCTGCCTTTGCATTTCTTGAAGTAATTGCAATTGAAGCTCTCCTGCCCTTGCTATCGTGTTTGGGTTATATTTGAAATCTCGGGCCCCACGGTGGGTGCCAAAATGATTCGGATGTAGGACCTGAGATTTGATACAATCCAAACCGTTCTTTTATGCTGACCTTCCACGCTCTCTCACTGATCGAATGTGACCTGCAAGTTAGCACTCCAACGGTCAAGTGAGCAAAGTCACAATAAGCTCAAGGTAAAAGTGATTAGATCAAAAGTCAAGAACCTGACTGACATCTCTATATTTATAGGCATCAGACTGAAGTAATTGGCATTAACTACCTGTAACCGCTGATCCATAATCCCACAAAATTTGCCCATCAATTATAACCGTTGCTAACGTGCCCATGATATTCGCCTTACTAATCTAATAACCCTGTTACATTATACCCGCACCTCTTCTTTACTCAACCGGCCGGCCTACCAGCCTTTCTGATCAACTCCCAAGCCTTCCCGATCAACTCCCAGGCCTTCCCGATCAACTTCCATTATTCTTACTTATCATCTTTTTTATTCATCTTTACCTGACCAACCATCCCCTTACACTACACTTACCACTACCAAAGAGTTTGAGATTTTAGGGTTTATAATATTGACTATAAAAAATTGATCGATAAAATTTATAGTTTTTGTCAAAAATTGTATTTTTCCGGAAAGATATATGAAAAGTTTAGAAATTTTATCAAAAAAAATTATAATACTTTTGGTGGGTATTTCTGAAAAACTATGAAATTTCTAAACCAACATAAATTTATGGTAATGTTTTTATTTCTTCTTTTATTTATTTATATGTGTGGTTTGAAGTTCTTAATCTTGATTTCAATCAGGGTATATACGAATAAAAAGTGCCAATATTGAGAATCCATTCTGAAAAGTTTAACAAAGAAAGTAAGATGACTGAAACTAATCTCATAGAGCCCTCTCGGGGTTTCCCGATTCTTAAATTTTGGAACTTATCATAGTAGTAGTACTATGTTTTGAGATGCAATTGGTTCCAAGGTTGTCAACTGATTAGGGTTCTATATACAAATAATAAAATATAATGAAATTGTATAGACTACTACATAAATTTAAGTACTGATAACAATGCTTATGACGTGTATCAATATTGAACACAAACAAATTATCTAATTTCGATATGATTGATTATGTTTAATGCCAATCCAACCTATATATGCTACTTTAATCTAAATCTTCCAACCCTTATTTAAACTAAATCTTTAGCGTGTGAGACAGAATACGAAGGCCGAGGGAGGAAATATTAAAAAAGTAAACGATGAGTAATATGTATGTTACCTTTCCGCAAAACATGAAAAAATTGTACGAAAAGTTAAGTTAAATTTGTCATTACCAATTATATCCTGACGTAATAAATCATGTTTTCATATATTCTATTATTCATTATATTGTAAATATTTTATTAATATTTATTGATTTTTATTTATATCTTTGGATATAATTTATTATATTATTGGTAATTGTATTTTTATGCTATAAAAAAATTAAAATAATTAATAGAGTTAATAATTACAAATAAATATATTTTAATTTTTACTTGTTTATATTTTCTTTTTCTTAATTTAAACAACAACTCCTTTTTTATTTCCTTCCTTTTACCTTATCACTTAACACCATACACTTCAAACAAAGCATTAGAATGACTTAAAAGTAAAATATACTTGCATGTTCTTTGATTAAGAAGAAAAATAATTATTTTGTTTAAGTATTTCATTGAATATTATTTTTGTTTTTGTCAAAAAAATAAAAATAAATCTTTCGAAGAATAAAGTTAACAAGCTTTAGATGGATCTATTATTCTGATTACATTTTTTTTTCGTTCACTTGAAACTTAAAATTTTACAGAAATTATAATTATAATTTTAATAAAAACATGCTGGTTTTCCGTAGGCTACTTCTCATTAAAGTGCAAATAGTATTATTAAATTTCCTTATATATTTTTAATTTTCCATCCTATTAAAATCAATAGTGCATATTAATTATGTATAATCTAAATATTATCTTTTAATTGTAAAGCTCTCTGTATAATACCTCTGCCATGTTATTTAAGTATATAATATAAGGAGAAGATGAAAATGATGCAACTTCTTATTTCTTCTGCCAGTTTCATATGAAGAAAAACAGGGACCAAATGGGTTCTACTTACAAAAATACATAAATTGACTGATAAAAGAAACTGAAATATTCTTCTTCTATTATTTTTAAAAATATTAATGTCATTTTATAATCATTTTTTAAAATAATTAAAGAAGAGAAAAAGTATACACATTTTAAACATTTCTTCTCTATAAACCAAAAAATTACATAATGATACCCATATGATATGGTAATTAGTCAATAACAGTATAGTATTAATGTGGGACACATGACTTAAAGGCTTATTTGACGTAGAAATTAAACGCGTAATCCCTAATCTATCACATCTAAGAATTTGTCCCTTTATGAGACACCCAACTGTGATAATGAAAAGAAGAGTAATCGAGATTTTTGTGCAATTAATAAGTGATTATGTTGTCAATCACTGAACTGCATGCATGTGTTTTCAACCACAGAACACGCCACCAGCAACTCCAACCGAGGCATCCGGGCACAAGTCACATAAATACATACATTAATCTATGCTACTACAATAATGTTGTGTGAAACATGATTTGGTCAGAGATTTGGTTTTATTAATTAACCACAATACTGGTTGGCTCATATATATATATGATTTTTGACCTTTTCAAGAAAACTCAGAAGAAAGGGACCTCATAAAAATGACCATTGTTTTATTCGTTGGCTTTTGCTAGCTCCACAGATTCTCGACCATCCACCTTCACACTTTCTTTTCATTGTTGCTCTCTAAGTGTTGTTAATAGTTATCATACAACAAAACTGTTGTTACTGGTCGATCAAGGACAACTTAGTTAATTATTACATCACTTTTATCAACTTCATTTTTTTGGTATATGTTATAACTATAAATTTATTATCGTTAGTATTGTTTATGCTTCTATACATGTCAGTGTACCTATGTGTAGTGGATAAAAGCTAAAGCAATACACGGTATAATATACAAATATTGGTGAGTAAATTAATTATGTTTAGTTTAAAATTGAAAAAAACGAATGATTTAATTCGTTTAATATATGGACTTTAGAATGAAGGAATATACGCGATTCTTTTAACTAGATTAAAATTTAAGAAATTAATTAATTAGTTTCATGATATTAATTTAATTTATAATTTATATGGTTTTTTGGCTCTTGGTTTAATACCTCATTTAGTTCCATCTTTTATCGGTTTGGTTCAAAATGATCCTATCTTTGAAAAAAGTTCATTAAAGTCTCATAATTTGTTAAAAAATGTTCAATCTAGTCCTTTTCGCTGACACCGTTAAAAACCTAACGGTGCAAATGCCAACGTGGCTAAACCTAAGTCAAACCTGAGTGAACTTGGTACTTTGATAAATACGTGTCACATTTGAAGATGTTGCACTGCATAAATATTTTTAAAAAATTAAAATGATTCCGCGGACCCAAGTCTACCTCACTATCGTTGCGCGTCGCCACTACATCACCACCTCTCCTCCGACGACAGGCTCTCTACCAAATGGCACGCCACCTACTTGCAGCACGGTTGGAATTAAGAGAGGTGACAGTTATTGCTGCAAGACAGAGAATAATAGAAAGATAAAAGTAAAATATTCTGCACACAAGTGACAACACAATTAGGAAAGTAAAATGCTAAACTTCAGTAAGAAACTTTAATATAAAAATTCGACAGCAATAAGAACCTTAACATTTTTTAATGGAAAAGTTATGCGAGTTAGAGATATGAAGAGGGCAAGGAAAAAGGCACGAAAAGAAGGAACATTTCTCACCCCCAAAATGTTCCTAAACCTGCTGCACAAACACAAAGCATCAAGTTTCAAAAAACAAAGTAAGATCTGCATTTTGTTAGGATATAAACTTTTACTAGCATGATGCACAAGGGACATTAGTTTTGGTTGTTGAGTTGGTATCTCACACATAATGATTTAAACAATTAAAAAAATTTATTCTGAATTATTTGTCAGCCACAAAGATAAAGTTCCTAAAGATATGACCATACCAATTTAGCAAAACAGGTTACGCCGGAGTGAATCAGCTTGATCCTGCAAAGCAAAGTAGAGAGGTAAGAATCGTGTTGGGTCATGTTGGATTCGTAGGGCCAGATGCAGTGATGCAACCAGGTCATCAAGTCCACAGCATCGGCTATGCCTCTAGCCAGTTGTTGGGAACTATAGACGTGGGTGTTAATAAATCTTGTCACTTCACTGCTTGAGATTATTTAAATTTTCATTTCATTTCATACCAATGTCAAACAAAAAAAGGGAAAGAGAGAGCGAGAACCAGGGAGAAAGATGTGGCCGGTGAGATCGAGATGTGGTGGGCCACATCAGAATATTCAGCTAGAATTTGTGCAGATTGTCCAATAGCTTTGATTCTATCTCCTTCGATCACGATTCCCCCGTCCGACAGAGTATGAGTGAGGTTGGGCGGATGAAAGAACTCCCCCATGTTGAGAGGCAAAGGAGGAGTAGGGGAAGAAGAAGGTGGTGGTGGTGAGGCTGCGGTGGAAGAACAGTTGGAAATAGGAATATAATTGTTAGGGTGATGAGGGTTGCGTAGGACTGAGATATGAAATTGGTGTTTGGATGTGACACCAACTCAAACGTGACACATATTCATCAAAATATACAGTTCACTCAGGTTTGGCCACGGTGGCATTTGCACCGTTAAGTTTTTAACGGTGTTAGTGAAAAGGACCAGATTGAACAATTTTTAACAAATTATGGGACCTTAATGAACTTTTTTCAAAGATAGGATCATTTTGAACCAAACTCATAAAAGTTGGGACCAAATAAGGTATTAAACCTAAAATTATTAAACATCAAAATAGATATAAAATCATGTATCTTAATTTGTTCATGGTATAAGTATATTTTCTAAGTTTAATCCCACATTTATTATATATAAAGACCACGTTAAAATTTTTGGTTTGAAAAAGGGAATATAGTTAGGGGAGTGTAGGTTATGGTTATTAAACTACATGTCCCACATATTGAAAAGGTTGTATTTGTCTTTGTAAGCAAAGGATGCAAATTTGTTATGATTAATAAGGAAAGAAAATATTTTATGATGATTTATTATTAGGATGAAGATAAGTTACTTGACACCACTTACTATTATGCCATTAACAAGTTGAAGAGTATTTATGTAATTTTATAGGTAGTATGTACTTAACATTGCTAATATCATTATATTTGTTCTTGTTTATTTATGGTAATTCTAAACTCATTTTTTTCATTTAGAACTTAAGGTGATCAAATTCAATGTGACTCCTCACCCTTAATTGAATGACTCCTTGCATTAATGAACAAGACTCTATATTATGCTAAAACCTTAGATATCCTTAGCATCTAATAAGCATTAGGATATTGATGGAATACGCTTGAGAACCCTTCGTCTTTTTGTATTTTACATTTTTCAGTGTAGTGTACTTTTAGCTTATAAGGAGTATGGGTCTTATAAATACCCATCTCCATCATTGTATACTTCACTTTTGAGAATAATGAATTGTGATTTTTGTAGAGAAAATCCAGACACAATTCTCTCTTGAAAGTCTCTAAGCTAGAGAGTCTAAGTGATTCGCCTCTAGCCACCTTCCAAGCACACTTCTTCCATTTCATTTCCATTTTTCCATTGTGTTGCCATACAATTCTCTCTCCTCCACCTCACTACACTCGTCAGCGTTCCTCCGCTACCACATCCTCACATATTTGCGCTCGTCAATGCATTTGCCACATCCTCATTTTATGCTACGCTTGTTCATTCAACCATTTCATTTATCTCAAGTGCGCACATCTCTCGCTCTCGAGAGCTCATCGTCTCCAACCATCCTCCAACTACAGATCTGCCATTGTTGCCCCGTTTAAACTCATCCTTCGCCGATTAAAGTCTCCATCTCACCGTTTAAATTCCATTTCACCGATTGAAATCCATTTTCCACCGATTAAATACCTTTATTCCCCTAGATCTTCACTTTCCATCAATCATCCAAGCCTTTGAACCGTTTAATCGGTTCGTTTTACGTTTCCCCCTTTTTCTAGGGTTTCCTTCGAGTCTCTAGGGTTTTCCACCGATTAAACCCTAGATCCTAGGGTTTCCTTGTAATCGCGTTCGGTTTCCTCTTCGATCTCAAGTTCCTATTCCTTTCCGCTGCATCTTCACTCGTCGGAGAAGCTTCGAGGATCCAGATCGCGTTCACGCTGCTTTAATCAATCTCAACTCCTCAGGCGCTTCCATCAGATATTCGATTAGATCTAAACTTTAACCAATTTTCACTCAATTTACATTAATGAAGTAAGTTGATTGGTCAAGTCATCAAAATAATAAATCGAATCAAATAACTAATACTTAAAGCAATAACATAACATATATTGAATTAAAGGCAATATAGAAAGTTAGAGAAATTACATCTAATCCCAACAAGGAAGAGTTTAACTGCTTATTATGATGATTTACAAGCACAAAGTATTGTGCTCCTCCCATGGTTCTCTCTAAGTGTATTACAATGGGTCCTAAGAACTCTAGAATTGAACTACAAAATTAACATATAAATAATAGAGCAAGACTGCATTTTTATAGAATTAAAACGTACTGCCTTAGCTTTGGATTGACTATCATCAATGGAGCCTTCATTTCTAGGAGGGTTTTATCTTAAGGCTCGGTTACCACTTTTGTTGTTTGATGTTGTTTTGCAATGAAGGTTTCTTCATTGTGGCTCAACACCAATATCATTTCTCAACAACAAGGCTTATATTTGAATCATCAACAAACGGTGTTATGATGCTTAGTTTCAGCTATAGTGCTCAGTGCCATCTTCTTGATTTCCTTGAATTTATATGCAAAAATATAACAAATACATCAAATTCTATATTTTCTAACTTTTCTACTCCTCATGTCGTAATCTAAAGTTGAAGGGGTTGGTTCACCAAGATTTATATCAAGTTTATACAAGATAAGTGTAAAATGATATACAAAATTAAGTAAACTAGACACTTATCGACATACCCCAAATTTATCTCTTTTCTCGTCCCTGAGAAAATCCTAATCATTTCGATAAAATGGTTTTACAAAAAAAAAAATCTAATAGAACTTATATTTTCACACTCTTTGATTAAGAAAAAACTAAATAGAATGCAATTACAATACTAAATTGAAAACCAAGAATAATTAATGAAGACACAAATTCTATTCAAATTCACAATCAAAAGTTAATCACATAGTCTCTCAATGATTTTTTTTTGTTTAGTATGCAAGACTGTTTCCTCTAAAGTGTTTAAGTGTTTTCACTCTCAACACCTACTTAATTTTCTACTTAGCTTTGTATTTCATGTTTAATGTGGTTGGGCTATCAAAGGACTTTTTTTACAAGATATGAGCAAGACTCATTGCTATAAAGGAATACAATAACACAAATACACATGTGCCATGAGTCTGAGTCTGTTTCAACCTTGTATTTCCTTTCTTAGAGCTTTTATTTTATTTTTTTCATTTTCATTAACTTTGAGCATACCTTTTCTTGGCTTAGTTAAATGCGTTACTTTTTCTTTTACTCAAGAGTCTCAATCCAATCTTTTTGGCTGCATTTCCTTATTTTTTGGTATGTCTCAACATAGCCTAACTTTGTTCTTTTTCATGAGCTTTAGAACTCATTATTTTTCTTTCATGGCACATATTATTGTTGAATCCTTCCTGACAGTGAGAAGGGTTGAATTACCTACAAATTAAGGCTCGTAGTATGCATTTTAGGCCAAGGTTTATTAAACATTTAGTTTCATTAAAAAATATGCAAGTGGTTATTCTAGCTTTGGGTTTTTGCAAAATTTTTTAGAAAAAAACTTGTCCAGGTCATTTTTATGCTAATCATGCTTAATAGACCTAATTTAGCATAAAACTAGTGGCTCAATCACTTAGGTGCTTCTCTCAATTCTTACATTTTGTGTATGGCTCACTCAACTCACAAGGCAGGTTCACTTCTCTATGCTAACTCCTAGCCATGAACTATCTTGCATTGTGTCAAGTTTTTATTAAGCACTAATGGTCTTCCAATCTTTTCTTCCTTGTACTCCTTAATTTTTAAAAACAGTTTAAAAAAGAGTGTGTTCAATTCTTATTTTCTACCAATTTCTAATCCAACCATGTTCCAAAAAGGTATTTACAACCTATACATAAATACCTAAGATCATGGATCCTAATTATCTAAACAAATTAATCTAACAAAATTTAAAAGTTGAATTTAAAGTGCATAAAATTTTAAAAAGAACTTTGTCTTTGCTAGTTGATGGTGGTGGGGAATCCTCCACTGTTTTCACGGATAAAGGGATCTAGAAGCTCGATCAAATTCAAAGAATTTATCAGATCCTTTTCCCTTTCCTTCTTGTATGTCATTGCTTTCTCATTGCTTGAAGAGTTTTGACTTCCTTCTTCTTGGGCATTTTCATTTCCTCCAATTCAAGTATCATCTTCAGGTTCTTTCGAGGCACCAACATTAATATTTTTGCCTTGCACATTTTTTGAAGCACCAACTTCACTCTTGGTGGATTTTCTGGGATTATGTTGTCGTGGTGGTTGTTGTTACGGTTGCTTTTGTGGTGGTTATTGTTATGGTTGTTGTTGTTCTGGTTTTGTTGATGTTGCTGCACAAAACCCTTTATGCTGAAAAGGATTGACCCCATGCCATGTTGTGAACTAAAATGGTTAGTTTTGCTGTTTTTGTTGGGCAAAGTTGGTGATAATTTGGTGGATGGTTCATTGGGCACTATGGATAGCCACCAACTATTGTTACACGTAAGAGACACGTGAAAGAATGGATTTCAGGGATTCTTCCTATTGTTTGTGTTAAAACAAAATCGTTTATGTGCCTGAACACCCTCATGTTTTGAAGTTTAACCAAAGAAAATTAAATAGAATAATAATATGAAAACAACATAGGATGAAAACACAAGACTTAGAACCCAAATTCCCAACAGAGAAAACCTTAGGGAAACACTTAGGATTTTAGGAAACATAGAAACAACTAAGACAAAACACCTAAACGCAACGCTACAACGACTATCAAGTCAAAAACGTCTAAGAGAGTTAAAGTTAAATGCGTAAAGTTTATTATACCTAAAGGGTATTCAATTTAGCTCTCGGGAAAACATAACATGTCAAGACAAAGTCCTTGACAAAACACACTAAAATACTAAAACTTATAACACTAGAGAAAACATAAACTAAGCTAAAAGTTGTTTATATGAAAATAAAAAAATCACAAGAAGCGTTTACTCTATCTAAATGATACCATGACCTAAAAAATTTCTTCATTAGATGATGAAGTTTTTAATCAATGCTTGTTATCTGTAGAAGAAAATCTTAATTGTCAAACGCTACCTCAACGGTAGGAAATCAAAAAGCACTTTGTTATTTTGAGTAAGTGATAACGGTTCAAATACCGTTATTTTTATACTTAGTTTTGATACTTAATGCACCCTTTTTGACTTCGAAACTTGCTTAAACTCATGATTTTGCTTTAGTTTTGTGAATAAGAGAGTTGAGGATATGCTTTATGACTTCATTACTAAATTCCCTTAATTTTGAAGGCTATTGGAATGATTTGAAAGAAGATTTGAAGTATCAAATAGTTGGAATGCAGAAAAGTCAACCATAATGCAGAAAAGTCAACCAGTCAACCAGAAAAGTCAACCAGTCAACCAGAATGTTGAAAAGTTAATCAGAGTGCAGTTTAGTACCGCAGGTGGCATTGAGCGCCAGTTTTGGGCATTGAGCGCCAATTTTCTTTTGTTTTTCACTGTTCTGCACCTGAGCGCCACCGTTGAGCACCAATTTAGTGTCATACCCACCGTTGAGCGCCATTTAGGGCACTGAGTGATAACGGTTCAAAAACCGTTATTTTCATACTTAATTTTGATACAAAACACACCCTTTATGACTTAGAAATTAGCTTGAAATCATGCAAATTGCTTTAGTTAGTTACAAGAGAGTCAAAGGTGGTTTTAGAGATATTATAATTGGTTTTCCTTGCTTTGACAGGATTAGACGAGAATTGAGTGATGAAGAGTGAAGAAGGAAGGAGTTGGACTCAAGAAAGGATGAAAAAAGGTGCAAAGGAAGAATGGCAGCTATCGCTCAGTGCCAGTTTCAGCACTGAGCGCCAACTGTGTGAAAAGAGCCACCGTCAGATGCTGAGCGGTGAACCCAGCACTGAGCACTGTAGTTGGGCTTGGGCCTGTGTTCTGTAATTTTTCACAGATTATAAATAGATTTGTGCAAACCTTAAGGTTATCTTTTGGTAGAGAAAAGACACAAAAATGCCCATTCTCACATCTTGGAGGCAGATTTTGGATGCGAAAGCTCCAATCTTTCAATTCTAGGGTTATCTCTTTCATATTTTCCATTGAATTCATATAGTTTCACCATGAAAATGGTGAACTAAAACCCTTTGTTGTTGGTTAACGATGTAATCCTATTGCAACTCTCTTATATCAAACTACTTATTTGATGGGTGTCGCGGCCCATACAAATTTGATTGCATATGAGAAATGCAATATAACTAGGGAATGACTCCTAGGTCGTCTCTCAAGGACCAAACTGTGGTTCGAGAATCAGGTCAAACACGAATGGGGGGGGTGTTTTGAAAAGTTTGTGATGAATACGGAGGAATAAAATTAAAACACGAAATTAAATACAACCAAGCATAATTGAAAATACTGAAATAGATTAAAAATCATGAAGACCGAACGGTCCTATAGATGACCGGACGGTTCCACATTGAACCCGAGTGATCTTTAAAACAAATGAGGAAATTGGAAATGCTGGAAAATAAAGATGCCGAACAGAAAAGACAACAACATAGTAAACGGAACCAACAAATCAAACAGTCTTAAAGCAAGATGTATGAACATAATTGAAAGCATTAAAGTGCATGAAAACATTAAACCGAACAATGCAATAACTAAATATTCATACGCAATTAAAGCTAAATGGAAGCACAATAAAGCGAAGAAATCAATTGCAAATAATTCTATTAAAATACTATTAAGCTAAAAAGTGAATGTTGACTTTAGTAACTAGCAATACCATTCATCATTGAGAAACAATATAAGGAAAAAAAATGCACAGAAGAGATGCATGCACATGTAAAGATGCAAATGATCATAGATGCCGTGCACAAGCCAAAATGAAATCCGCAATTCTCTAAGGAAAATAACTTTGTTCCTAAACCCGTGGCAGCTGTATGCTTNAATCGAAAATGAAATGTACCGAATGAAACTTTAATAAAAATATCTGCATGAAACCAAATAAAAAGGTAAAAAAAAATAAATTCAGCAAAGCAATTTGAAATGAACGTGGAACCCTCCTGGACATGGCAGCCAAGCTTTCTCTAATAGAACCGTCCAGCATCACAAAAATGAAAGGCACCGTTTGAATTCAGCTATGTGCTTTCCTATTTAATTCCTCCAAAAACGTTCAAAGCTAAAGCTTGAATAATAAGTTGCAGCTATTCAATGAAAACATAAAAGCTTCTATTCTAACAGTAGAAAAATCAAATGCCTTCCTTCAGCTGTAACCTTCCATGCTTGAAAATCCAGATAACGAAACTCAGCGTGTGGCGGCTTGTCTTCCTGTAAAAGTAAAAACTCCTAGGTATTTGTGTCGTCCTCCGTCTGCCAGCGTGGGCTGCATTCTCTGGATGCTCCAATCCAATNNCTCATGGACCAGCTGCTGTCCAAGCTGCTGAAGGTGTCTCTCTTCAAGCCCAAGTGATGGAATCAGATCAACTGCTGCAGCTCCTTGCTTGGCGTCACACCGTTCTCTCGGTGAAATCTTTGGATGCGCAAAACCCTGTTGGACGTGGCATTGTGGGCTGCAACAAAATTCTGGTTGTCAATGTGGCAACTGCTATGGGCCGTGATTGCTACAAGCTTTTCTCTGGATGTCGCAGTTGTTGTTTTTTTTTTTTTCAAAGATGGTGCACCGCTTGCCTTCTATGCTGGCCCATTCTTTGCTGAATGCGTGTTGATGTGGAGAGCTAGTGCTAGACTTCTTTTCATTTAACGTGCTGCAGGTGCTGCATGGAGCATGGGCCGTGAATGTGGAGTGTGAGCTGCAGGTGCAAGGCGNCNGGACCGTTGAAGNGGTNNTGGACCTTGAAACCGGATGGGAGCNGTCGTGCTTGAAAGNTGGACGNGTGCTATTAATACATGGGCCTTGGTGTTTTGCTGCCTTCATTGCTTTAAGAAGAATTCACATGCAGCTCTTTTCCACATGCTTCACGTGCNGGACTACTGCAACTCTAAGCCCAACATTAACTACTACAGCGCATGGGTGTGTGCATTNTNCTGGCCCATGAGAGTGCCTCTTTGCTTTTTTCTGGCAGCTGGACTTTGTTGGCCAGACCGTGACAGTGTGGAGGGCAATGGATGCATGAATTCACGTGGGCCATGAGCTGTTGATGGGCCGTGCTATCTTCGTGCAAAGCCAGAAATAAACATGGGTGCGTGATGCGGCTGGACCAGTTTTCTTCATATGTGTGTGGCTGTTGCATCTGCTGGACTTGCTTCCTACGTTACTGCCCAAACGAATAAGCGTGTGTGTTGAAGGCTGCTGCTGGGTGCTAGATGGAGAAATGGAAGCAGCTGCTGGCCGTGTTGATGGTGCTTCAATTGAATTTGCAACGTGCAGGTGGGCTGTAAAGAAGGCTGGACGTGAGCGTTCTAGATGGGAGCTGCTCTTCTTCACAAACATGTAACCTGGTATTAGCTGCACGCACCCCCTCTCCAAGAATTTAATCAGCATGGGCTGTGGCACCTCATTATCCAATTGCAATTTAATTGCTGGACCAACCCTTTTCTCTTTTCTTTTCTTTTTTTTTTCTTTTGTTTTTATTCCAGCTCCCAAGTGATTCAGCTGTATGTATTTCTGGCCAGCCGTGTGCTCCTGATTGTGGTCCGTGAGCCGCTGGACTTTTACAATTAAATTCCATATTCTCTTTATTCAACCCATTTTCCATGTGCACCCGCAAAAATGACATTTGCATCTCCTCTCTCATATTAGCTTAAAATAAAATTGATGTGGCTTTTCTCTTTAAGTCCCAAAATATTATCCAAGAATTTTCCCTACAATTAATAATGCAAATTATTAGTTTTAGATAATTCAAATTAATTAAAATAAGAGTTTCTGATCAAATTAAGCACAATTAAGAAAAACGGGAAAATACCGGACAATTAAGAACAATTCCCTGATTAATTCTAGCACAATAAACTAAGTAAAGTCAGGAAAATATTGACTCATCAAAATGGACCACACTTAGTCTTTTGCACTCCTGGGCAAAATCTAGACGCAAATCAGGGAACAGTTCAACGGACATCAGGGAATTACACGGACTCAACAGACAAAAAAGAAAGACTCAAAATGAAAGAAACAGAATTACATAGTTCTCAAGAAATCTGGACAATGAAAGAAGTAGACAATATCCACACAGAATCAGAGAAAGCAGAAACTCATCAAGTCATCCGAATAATTCAAGACGTGGCAAAATGATCAATAAATTCAAGAGGTGAATCAAAAGTAACAGAACCTCACAGATGCACTATCACTGTATCTCTCAAGTGTCTAGGGTAAATAATTTCAACTCAATGCACTCAAGAAAGCAAGCAACAAACAGACTTGGCAAGCCTCTAATATCAACACTCAAAACATATGCATGTTCAAATCAAAAGGTCTTTTATGGATGTAATGGGGCCAAGGACAAGGGAGGATATAATATGGATGAGTAGCTACAAACCAAAGGAAATAGGGGAGCAATGGGAAACAAGTGTAAACACAGTCAAATCACACCCAAAACCTCTAATTCAATCCTCTTCTTGACTCCATTATTCACAATTTTTTTTTTCTCTATTATTTCTGTTTTTTTTTTCATCTTGTCTCTTTTCTTTTCTCTCTATAAAGACACAACTGCAAGAGACAAGATACACAACATATTTACAAAAACAAAAGCAAGAAGAGGAACCAACTAGCCAATTCTC
>NW_014543810.1:319605-328421 GCF_000741045.1 Vigna radiata var. radiata | reverse complement strand
GCCTCTTTGCTTTTTTCTGGCAGCTGGACTTTGTTGGCCAGACCGTGACAGTGTGGAGGGCAATGGATGCATGAATTCACGTGGGCCATGAGCTGCTGATGGGTCGTGTTATCTTCGTGCAAAGCCAGAAATAAACTTGGGTGCGTGATGCGGCTGGACCAGCTTTCTTCATATGTGTGTGGTTGTTGCATCTTCTGGACTTGCTTCCTACATTATTGCCCAAACGAATAAGCGTGTGTGTTGAAGGCTGCTGCTGGGTGCTAGATGGAGAAATGGAAGCAGCTGCTGGCCGTGTTGGTGGTGCTTCAATTGAATTTGCAACGTGCAGGTGGGCTGTAAAGAAGGCTGGACGTGAACCTGGATGGGAGCTGCTCTTCTTCACAAACATGTAACCTGCTATTAGCTGCATGCACCCCCTCTCCAAGAATTTAATCAGCATGGGCTGTGGCACCTGATTATCCAATTGCAATTTAATTGCTGGACCAGCCCTTTTCTCTTTTCTTTTTTTTTTCTTTTGTTTTTATTCCAGCTCCCAAGTGATTCAGCTGTATGTATTTCTGGCCAGCTGTGTGCTCCTGATTGTGGTCCGTGAGTTGCTGGACTTTTACAATTAAATTCCATATTCTCTTTATTCAACCCATTTTCCATGTGCACCCCCAAAAATGACATTTGCATCTCCTGTCTCATATTAGCTTAAAATAAAATTGATGTGGCTTTTCTCTTTAAGTCCCAAAATATTATCCAAGAATTTTCCCTACAATTAATAATGCAAATAATTAGTCTCAAATAATTCAAATTAATTAAAATAAGTATTTCTGATGAAATTAAGCACAATTAGGAAAAACGGGAAAATACCGGACAATTAAGAACAATTCCCTGATTAATTCTAGCACAATAAACTAAGTAAAGTCGAGAAAAGATTGACTCATCGTTATTTTATTCATATACTTTAGTTATCAATAGTTTGAGTTTTCTTCTCTATACTTTATGCTTGCATTGTTTAACTCATTCAATGTCATGATCATTGATTTTGTCGATATGGACATATACGGGGAAATCTAGACATGAGGGAATACTCTTGATTAGCAATATTACCTAGACATAGGAATAGGACGGTCAATTGCTTTAAGCTTCTGTGCACTGAAATGAATGACTAACTACTAGGGAGACTAAACATAGTAAACTAGTAATTGAGAGTAGGCTCAGAGAGCGCTTGGGTTTGTTTATGCTAATTTTTATGAACTATATATTGATTTGCACGACCTAGAGAGTGTATCTTTTGACAGAAAGAGGCACAAAAACACTCTTTTNACCCCTCGAAGGCGGATTTTGGATGCGGAAGCTCCAATCTACAACTTTTAGGGTTTTATATTTCATTATTTTCATTATTTTCATCAAGTTTCACCATGTCTATTATGAACTAAACCTCCATTGTTGTTGGAGAAACGTTGTAATCCCTTGAAACTCTCATGTATTGAATTGATTCTTGATATATATGCTTTACTTCATTAATTGTTAGGGTATTTCCTCTACACTTTATGCATGCTTTGTTTAACTCATTCAATTGCATGATCTTTGATTTTGTCGATATGGACACATACGGGGAAATCTAGACATGGGGAAATTCTCTCGGGAGCAATATTACCTAGACATAGGGATAGGAGGACTGATTGCCTATAAGCTTCTGTGCGAATGTAATGCATGAATAGTTGCTAGGAATACAAGACATTGTGAACTAGTAATTAAGAGTAGGTTTTCTTCACCGAGACATCGGGTTTAAGGTAAATTAGAAAGTGACATTAACATTAATGAAGAAGTCGAATTCATAAATGCATGAGAGTGGATAAGATAAGTCGGAAATCCAAACAACATAATTAATCCATACATCATTCACCTGCATATTCTTTGATCAATTGATCACACTTGAATGCATATTTACTTTCTGCATTATAAACACTGATTTTTGTTATTCAAGTCTTAAATCATTAACAAATCACATGACTGTCTAGGCCAATGAGTCTCTAGGGAAAACNATACTTGGTCTTACCATTTATATTACTTGATACGATTCGGTACACTTGTCGGAGTCTTAACAGTAAGCATTAAATAACATTAAATGCTTAATGTTCAAAAGCAAAAAAACTGTCAAGAAAAGACATATTTATTGCATACATAATTGATAAGGGTCTAAAAACCGTTATTTTTATGCTTAAATTTGATATCAAAACACACCCTTTATGGCTTAGAATAAGCTTAGAATCGAGTAAAACACTTAGTTGAGTCACATGAGAGTCAAAAGTTGTTATTANAGATATTATGCTTGTTTTGCATTGTTTTACAGGGTTTTGATAAGAATTGAAGATTGACGTGAAGTAGGGAGGACTTAGACTTAAGAAAAGAGGAAATAAGGCAGAAAAGAAGTGTCGAGTCCACCGCTCAGCGCCAAATTCCAACACTGAGCGCCAGACTCGAGGGTGTATTCACTGTTTCTCGCCCAAGTGGTGCCGCTGAGCGTCCAGAACGATTAGAGGCAAACCGCTGAGCGGCCAAATTAGGCACTGAGCGGTGCAATGTTGGGCCTGGGCTTAAATTCTGTTATTTTATATGAGGTGCAATCTCTTTTTGCCAAGAGATTGGGTTTAGGGTAGGCTAAGAAAGTTTGCATGACAATTAGATAATTAAGTGAATTTAATAAGAAAAGTAGATATAAGAGGGTGGATAAGATGAAATTGTAAACCCCAACAACTACATACATCCATAACTTTTCTTTGCCAAATGATTCATTTGCATTTGCATGTTTATTTTCGTTTTGCATTCACACTACAAGATAATTCTTTTCTCAAGTCTTATAAGATCAATTTGCATGAAAAATAAGGCCTAAGAGTCCCTTGGGAAAANGATACTTGGACTTACCGTTTATATATTACTTGATAACGATCTGGTACTCTTGCCAGGGGCTTAACAATAATCTACTTAATTCTTTGCAGATTAGCTATTCTACATGCATCCACAAACTTCAAATCAAAATATTAGAACTGGATATTAGAGATAAAAGAGATATTCTCAATGTTCTTCACTTGAAGGCATATCTAAAACAATGTACAACCTACTTCAAGAAAAGTACTGAAAAAGCATGTCTACTCCAACAACTTGACTTTATCCAATGACTATTGTACACGAAGAAAGAGAAAGCACAAGAATCAAGGGCAAGAGCTTATTCTAATTAACATTTATCCAGAAAGCCTATAAATATGAGAATTTTCAAATGAAGAACCAAGAGGATAGCATACAACGAAATATTCATTCTAAGAAGCGCTTGAAAGAGAAAAGAAAGAGCTCAAGATAAAGAATACATGTGAGCATAAAAAGAAAAGAAGAGAAGAAAGAGATAAACACATGTGAGTGTTTAGACTGCATTGCATTGTAATTACATCCTCTCTACGAGAGTAATAGTCTGAACAACTTGTAAGCAATCTTTGATTGCAATTCTGAAGAGAATTAAAACACTTGTTATACTCGGTCTAAGGTAGCAAGTGGTTATTCGCTGACTAAGACTAGGAGTGGTGAGAATACTCATCTAGTCTAAGATAGCAAGTGGTTATTCGTTGGCTGAAACTAGGAATGGATAGAATACTTAGTTGTAATCTTGTTGGAAATTATAGTAGAACCCTCTACGGAGGAGACTAGATGTAGCTAAGGTGGAGTGACCAATGTAAAATATTTGTGCATTCATCTCTTCTCTTAATTAAACGCTTATCCTACAAAACCTATAGTTGTGTTTTTATTTCTAAGCACATGAACCTTCCAAAATAAACGGTTACTCTTCAACAAAGGAAGTTCATACAAACTCTATAGTGTACATTCTACATAGCACGACAAAAGCAATTCTTGTTATAATATTTTATTAGGTCGAGCATCCAAGCGTTTAAAAGAAAATCATAAAGCTCTACAACATGCTATATTAAAAGGTTTGTGAAAAGAATTTTTTTTCTACAACATTAGTAAGAAAACAATAGTCGTGAAATAGAATTTTTTGATCTATAATCAGTCAAGAAGACCTACGATGAAGGTTTAGAAATATGCGCAATATTGGCCAAAATCTGTCAAAAATTGAAGATACAAGCTAAGGGAATCTTAAACAAAAATGATGAGTTAAACAAAGTGCTCACATCGTTTGGGAAGGAAACAAGAGGACTTCAAATGAGCATCAACAAGATAAAGGATGAACTATTTATCTCGAGAAGAGAAAGGGACAAGTCAACACTAAAGCACAAAAAGTTGGTCAATGTTACAACAATTGATTGTAACATGAGCTACATAAAGTATATGGTGATAACAAAGTCTTGAAAATGCTTTAAAAAAACAAAATCATAAGTATTAAGAAGACGCCAAAGACATCAAAAGCAAACTAAGTCATATTGCAAAAAAAAAAAAGAAAAAGGAAAACACTATCAATCTTAGACTCCAACCATGTACGAAGTCTCCAACCAACATGACCAATAAAAAGGAATACAAGGTCAGGTAGATTCCAAAAGCTCAAATTGTCAAACTTTCTGAGGTGCTAGATGATGGAGTTGAGACACCAACTATGAGACCAGAAAAATGGCTCTTGGTAGTACACAACAAAAAAGGGTATACATTCCCAAATAGGACGAGTTAAATGAAGGAAACAATCACCAAAATAAAAGAACAACAAAGCAAAGATAGAAATCAAGGAAGAAAAAGGTATGCTTACCACTTTCTGCTATGAAATAATCTATTGCACAATGTTGTTTAAGTCTTGTGTTTTATGTTGTAGATATGTTAATATGCATGTTTGTGTCTCACTTATTCATATTGAATATGTTAACATTGGATTAACCGATCATATGAAATCATGCGTCTAGATACCCTTTATCGTTTGGGAAACATTAAAACTTATCTAAAAGTCTTTTTCTAAACCCACAAAACATAGAGAGTCAATCGTCTAGGATGCACAAACTAAGTGATGACCCTCATGACAACGTTTAAACACAAATATCTTAGAAGCGTTTACATGCATAGGACTTGATCATATTTGACAAATCCCAAAATGACCTTTGTAACAAGAATCAAAATAGAACCTCTCTCCACCCCAATTTCTCCACATCACAGTCTAGCGTGTAGAACTTATTGAAAGAAAGTATTGATAAGCCTTATGTTCAAAATCCCTAACAATTACAATGTCATGATTCTACCCTTTCACATGACAACTATCAAACCAAAAACCCTTCGCTTACCTCAAACTCACCAAGACCCTAGTCTTCGTGTTTCTTAAGTCGTCTTAACCCTAGCCCTAGAAACCACCGTTTCTTTAAAAAGAAACCTCTAAGAAATCAAGGGTAACCCACCATAGAGAGAGTGGTGACATTTGTGTTTTAGAAACCCTAAATCAAAGAGAGAAAACAGAGGAAAAGAGGAGATTGGCATTTTTGGGAGAAGGAGAGAGAGAGAGATAGATAAACCCTTAGTGCAAAGGAAGATTGTTGGTGTTTTAGGGTTGTAGATAAAGCCCTAGTATTAGCGAAGGTATAGGGAAGCTCACCTTTGTTTGTTTGTGGTTGTATGTTATATATTTTATCGATTATCTTGATTGATAATCTTTGTTTGATACATGTTTATATGATTATGGTTATGATTATCTGTTTTAATTGATGGGTAAGGTTTGTGTATGCATAACGATAGGGTTTATGTAATATTTGTGATGGGTTTTTCCTATGAATGTATTATGTATGTTTTGTTGGGTTATTCCAATAAAGGGTTTGATTCTAACGAAGAACAAAGTTATGAAGCTTATGGTTTTCTATGCAAATGTATGTTTAAGGGTGTGGTGATAATTATATGCAATATAATTTGTTTTATTCGAGTGCAACATGTTAATGATTGAGTTTGAACGATTCAAGTGTTGTATTCTATGTGTTTGAGTATGTTTACAATGGTATATGATGCTTGAATGCAAGGATGATGTGCTGAGTATGTGTTCACATGATCTAAGATTTAGGTATGTGTGTTTGAATGTTTGAATCATGTCAAAGATGTGTTTCGTTTTGGCAATAATTGATTATCATTAGTGATAATCGATTATCTACGCGTCGATTTTGAGTATGGTTGTGGGAATAATCGATTATTTGGGATGTTAATTGATTATCCCCTCCTACGTGATGTTTTTGAGAATTTGATGAAGAATGGACGCGGACCAAGCTTGAGGAGTTGTAGAACGTGATGGACATTGAGGTTAGTGGTTATCTTTAGGGTTAGGTTTGACTTGTGGTTGAGAATTCGAGCATGAGTGATTGTTGAGGTGTACTTCAGTACGTGATTGATGAGCATAAGAGTGGAGGATAAGTCTACTTGTTGTAACTCGTAAAATCTGGTGCTAGCTGCGGATAGGTGCTTCCTTTTACTTTATGTGCATTGGAAGGGTTGTTTGGGTATTAAGCCTTCTTTATGTGGGGGTGAAGGTGTGGATCTGATGAAGGTTGAAAAACAGTTATTTTCATATGTCAATTTGGACCAAATTACGCCCTTTACTACTTGGAATGAGCTTAGAATCAAGCAAAACTCAATAAATGAGTCTGTAGAGAGACAAAAGTTGTTTTTAGCGATATTATGCTTGTTTTGCATTGTTTTGTAGCTATTTTGAGAAAATGAAGAATGGAGTTGAAGATACAGGTCGTAGACTCAAGAAAAGATCAGAAAAGTGAAGATTTGAAGAGTCGACGCACCGCCCGACAGCACACTTAAACCGCTGGGCGGTCCAGGGCGAGGAGTAGGCATGGCGATTGACGCTGGGCGGCCTTGAGGGAAACCGCTGGGCGGTGGCGGTTGCCGCCGGGCGGTTTGGAGGATTATGGGAAACCGCCGGGCGGTTTGGAGGATTATGGGAAACCGCCGGGCGACACACTTAAACCGCCGGGCGGTAGCTCGCTGGGCCTGGGCCTATTTTCTGATGCGCTCCTCACCTATATATACCCCTATTGCGAGTTCANATGGGTGTGTGTTGGTCAAATTCATATGTACCTCCTGCAACACGGTTAGTGCAATGTGGCTCCACAGAAATAACATGCAGGGGTATAACACCCAATCTCAGTGTAAGAGGCTGAACCTCAGATATACCCTCAGAACATGAATCAATCTCAAATGTAGAAACAATATCAACAACAGGCTCAGATTCATGTTCAATGCATGGAGAACTAACATTTAAACAAGATGGCAAAAGTTGTTTCTCATCATGCAAAGAGAGAGAATTAGAAGCATGCTCATCAACAATACAATCATCAACATACCTATCAATAGCATAATCATCAACAACCGAATCAATCATAGGTATGTTTACCTCCACTTCCCTGAAGATTGGTAGAATGGTGGAAGGTGAAGATGGTCTTCCTATCTCAAAAGTGTTGCTAAAATCTGTGTGGTCCTCCAATTCTTCATCAGTCTCCTCAGGTGCAATAGTAAGGACATAGGAGGGTGGGAAAGTAGATGGCGCAATAGCAGACTCATGACTCTGCTCCTCATCTCCTATGTGGATGGCATCAACATCATCTGGAAGCTGAACAATCTGAAATGGTGATCCCTCTGAAACATAAGACTGTTCCTCAGTGAGCTGAGTGGCCATCTGCCCCATCTGATCNATCAAACTCTGAATGGAAGCTCTGGTCTCCTGCTGAAACTCCATGTTCTCCCGCCAGAACTGAATGTTCAGAATAGTCATCTGCTCCTATAACTCCTTCAGTGTAGGCTCAGAAGTAGTGGAAAGATGAGGAGTTACTTGGGCAGGCTCATGAAACTGCAACTGCTGTGGTTCCTGGACAAGAGGAGAAGGCACACAAGAATTCTGGAATGACTGATATTGCTGTGGAGCATCGTACCATCCCAAGCTAGGGTCATTCCATCCAGGATCATTGTTGTAGCCATGCTGAGCAGGGAAGAATTTATCCAAGAACAGTTGCTCAAGATCTTCCCAAGAGGTGATGGATCCTGGAGGAAGAGAATACAACCAATTCCTTGTTGCTTCTTGTAATGAGTGTGGGAATATCCTTAAGAACATGTGATCANCGGGGACATGAGGAGGTTTCTTTGAAGAGNAAATGATNTGGAATTCCTCCAAATGTTTATGTGGGCATTCACCTACAAGACCATGAAACTTAGGCAGCAAACGTATCAGTCCAGAGGTGAGAACGCAATGAACATCATCCTCATTAAGTGAAGCTGGCTCCCTGGGAGCACTCTCAGGAATAGGAGGATGAGTCATATTGTTCTCAACATAGAAATTAGCANAATATGCATGAGAAGCAATATTAGAGTTAGATTCAGAAGGAGAATCAAAGGCATGGACATAGGCAGAAGAAACATTATTCACAAAATCAAAATAAGTAGACATGTAGAAGAAAAAGGGGGAAAAGAAGAATGGAATGAAAATATGCAACTAAAGCTATCTAAATGCAACACACATGAAACGACACAGAAAACGGAACAACACACTCACAACACGAGACAAAACACAACACACACAAACACAACAAAAGACCTAAAACCGAACCGTTGGTCCCCGGCAACGGCGCCAAAATTTTAATGGGTGTCGCGGCCCATACAAATTTGATTGCATATGAGAAATGCAGTATAGCTAGGGAATGACTCCTAGGTCGTCTCTAAAGGACCAAACTGTGGTTCGAGAATCAGGTCAAACACGAATGGGGGGGCTGTTTTGAAAAGTTTGTGATGAATACGGAGGAATAAAATTAAAACACGAAATTAAATACAACCAAACATAATTGAAAATACTGAAATAGATTAAA
>NW_014543810.1:236510-307345 GCF_000741045.1 Vigna radiata var. radiata | reverse complement strand
CTGATGTTTGTCTTTATTGATATGGGGACGTACAATAATGACATGAACTGGTGAGTAATTCTTTGATTTTGCAATACCACCTAGGGATAGGGGTAGGACGATCAATTGCTTTTAACTTCCGTTTATAAGGCTGTATTAATTGCTAGGGGAGGCTAGGGATAGCAAGCCAGTAGTTAATATTAGGCTCATTTCGTCGAGGGATCGGGTTAGGTAGACTAAGAAATTTGCAAAACAATTAATTAATCAAACTAATATTCAAGAGGAGTAGGTAAGAGAGAGCGGATTAGATGAAATTGTAAACCCCCAACAACATCCATTCATCCATTGTTTTCTTTTGTCAATTGAATCAACTTTATTTTGCATGTTAATATTTTTGTTCTCAAATCCAATTTATTAATTTTTATTTTCAAGTCTTATTATTTTAATTCACATGAACGAGAAAGCCTTTCGAGTCTCTTAGGAAAACGATACTTGGTCTTACCATTTATATTACTTGTACGATTTGGTACACTGGCCAATTTGTCAACAAGTTTTTGGCGCCATTACCGGGGACTCGAGGTTATTTTTCTAGTAGTGTGAATTGATTGAATTTGACTTGGTTGTAATTATTTTTGTTTTATTTTTCTTTAATTGCTTTGTTTTATTTTTCTGTAAAAGTGCTTTTAGGGTGTGTTTCTTGTGTATGCAGGAAACAATACATACTAGAAGCAGGAAAAACCAACAACCTCTGTTAGAAGGTCTACCATACGAGAGGAGAAAGAGACGTCCTTCACGTGAGAGATCTCTTTCTCCAGAAGCTACTTTGCATTCTTCACTTGAGNCTTGTGCACCAGAGCTTGAGGAGATGGCCAACCAACCTCCTCCTAGACGCACTTTGGGGGACGCCGCTAATATAGTTGGCCCCCTGAACTTTAACAGCATTGCAGTTCCAGCAGACAATACAACCAGCATGGTGATGAGTCCGACGCTCATCCAGTTAGTCCAGAACAACCAATGCCATGGGTTATCAAATGAAAATCCTTACAAGCATTTGACGACCTTTGGTGAAATTTGCTACGCAGTAAAGATAACTGGAGTGACGGACGATAGAGTCAAACTTAGTTTGTTTCCTTTCTCTCTTGGAGGAAACGCAAAAGACTGGTTGAATTCTTTCCCGGAAGGAACATTCAGGACGTGGGAAGCCGTGGTCCAACAATTTATTACTAAATTCTTACCACCTCCAAAGATCAATCAAGGGAAGCTAGAGATCTCTTCGTTCAAACAGGGGATGGAGGAAACTCTCGGGCAAGCATGGGATAGATTCAAAGGTTTATTGAGGGCGACCCCAGTTCATGGGTTCGATAAAACTTCATACTTGCTTGTGTTCATTGGAGGTTTGCGCGCTCATTCTAAAATGATGTTAGATGCCTCAGCTGGAGGCAGTATTAATAGAAAAACAGAAGAGGAGGCGTACAACTTGATTGAAGAGACGACTTTAAATGAAGTGTCACAGAGTGAGAGGGGCACGCAAAAAGGAGGACTCCTACATCTTCCTACTGAAGACGCTGCAGCCGCACAGAATCACCTCCTCAGCCAGAAATTGGACAAGTTGATAAAGGTCTTCTCAGAACTTCCTCGGGGACTTAGAAATATTTCTCAGGCTGAGCAACTTTGCGATTTATGCAGTGGTGACCATATTAATGGTCAATGTGCTTTTACGGAAGAGATGCAACAGGACGTGAATTATATGGGGGCCCAATTCCAGTACAAGCAAGGAAATTTCAACCAAGGTAATTCTAACCAAGGTTGGAAAAATCATCCAAGTATTGGGCAAAGCCAGAATACTTCCTCTGGACAAGGAGGAAACTTCCGTCAACAACAACCGTCACCTCTATGGCAGCAAGTGAGTAATTTGACTAAGTCTGTCAGGACCTTAAGTAATCAATTTGATGACTTCTACAAAAAATATGAAGGTTGAAAAACAGTTATTTTCATATGTCAATTTGGACCAAATTACGCCCTTTACTACCTGGAATGAGCTTAGAATCAAGCAAAACCCAATAAATGAGTCTGTAGAGAGACAAAAGCTGTTTTTAGCGATATTATGCTTGTTTTGCATTGTTTTGTAGCTATTTTGAGAAAATGAAGAATGGAGTTGAAGATATAGGTCGTAGACTCAAGAAAAGAGCAGAAAAATGAAGATTTGAAGAGTCGACGCACCGCTTGACGGCACACTTAAACCGCCGGGCGGTCCAGGGCGAGGAGTAGGCATGGCGATTGACGCTGGGCGGCCTTAAGGGAAACCGTCGGGCGGTGGCGGTTGCCGCCGGGCGGTTTGGAGGATTATGGGAAACCGCCGGGCGGCACACTTAAACCGTCGGGCGGTAGCTCGCTGGGCCTGGGCCTGTTTTCTGATGCACTCCTCACCTATATATACCCCTATTGCGAGTTCAGAGTCATTTTTTTGATAGGGGAGAACGGCTAAACCGAATTTTGCTCTCTGGAGAGGATCTCTTGGATGCTTAGGCTCCTTTTAATCTTTTCTAGGGTTTGCTTTTCCATTCTTCTTCCATTTTTCATCTAGTTTCACCATTTCTATGGTGAACTAAACCTTATTGTTGTTGGGAGAAATAATGTAATCTTTTGATACTCTCTTTTATTGAAACTCTTGATTATTTATATGGTCTCCATATGTTTTGATTGATAATTGTTGGGTTATCATCTGTGCTTAAGGCCTGTATTGTTTAACTCAGTCGGTAAATGATGTTTGTCTTTATTGATATGGGAACGTACAGTAATGACATGAACTGGAGAGTAATTCCTTGATTTTGCAATACCACCTAGGGATAGGGGTAGGACGATCAATTGCTTTCAACTTTCGTTTATAAGGCTGTATTAATTGCTAGGTGAGGCTAGGGATAGCAAGCCAGTAGTTAATATTAGGCTCTTCTCGCCGAGGGATCGGGTTAAGGGTAGACTAAGAAAGTTGCANAACAATTAATTAATCAAACTAATATTCAAGAGGAGTAGGTAAGAGAGAGCAGATTAGATGAAATTTTAAACCCCCAACAACATCCATTCATCCATTGTTTTCTTTTGTCAATTGAATCAACTTTATTTTGCATGTTAATATTATTGTTCTAAATCCAATTTATTAATTTTTATTTTCAAGTCTTATTATTTTAATTCACATGAACGAGAAAGCCTTTTGAGTCTCTTGGGAAAACAATACTTGGTCTTATTATATTACTTGTACGATTTGGTACACTTGCCAATTTGTCAACAGGTTCTTATCCTTGTGTGGCAGGGTTACATGTTCCTTAGCTGGATTGTGGGATTACTCGAGCAATTCTGTAGGGGAGGCTACAAATGATCTATAGGGGAGGCTATAAATGACTTGTAAGGGAGTCTATAGGTAGGTTGTAGGAGCGGCTACAACCGGTAAGGTAGGGTAAAGAGTGAGACAAACTCTTTCCATTGTGGTGTTTATGGTATGGTGATGCTCATGGCGTTGTTCATAATTGGGATAGTCATGATGGTGGTGTATCTAAGATGGTAATCATGGTATTTGAGATGCTCCAAGTGATGCTATGCGATAACGGTGTCACTATAATAGTTATAGTAAGTAATTAGCATAGGTGTTAATGAGTGGATAGACCAAGGGTCTATGTGTGAGATGTTAGTGATGACATCGAGTGTTAGAGATCAAGGATCGAGGATCGAAGATCGAGAATAGAGGGTCGAGTAATTTGTTGTGATTGAATTGTTATATTAGAGGTTTAAGAATCTTATTGATGTTACTACTATGTATGAGGTGTTAGGTTATATTTGATATAATCAGTATGTTTATATCTGTTATTACAATTGTCTTATTGGTAGCTTACCCCATACGATGTGTTTGTGTGTTGTGAATGATATTATCGATGGTGATCGTATAATGTGTTATATGTGAGTAGATGAAGTTACAGATGGTGCTGAGGCATAATAGATTCGGGAGTTCATAGGGGAGAAACTTGGGATTTTCATTTAAGGTCACAGTGTTTGAATTTTAAAGCTAATTTATTTGGAGTTATTTTATTTCCTTTGTTATTTCTATTAGATAATAGTTTTTGAACTATTATGTTTTGAACAAATTATGCACTTTAAATGTTGAGGTTTTTAAAAATACGTTTTCACGCTATGTTAAAGTTTGAAATTACCTGTTTTTGAATAATTCGTGACACCCTAGAATTTTGGGCTTTACATTCATGAGCATTCTCTAAAATAGTGGGCCAATATAATCAATATTGCATGATTTTGGTTGTTGTTCTTTCATCATTATAATGGCCTCCAAATGGTTAATAATGACAATGCCACAACACATCATTTATTTCATCACCTAATAGGCATCTCCTTACCAATCCATCAACACTGATTTTAAAAAGGTAAGGAATCCCAAGCAAATTATTTGGCATCCTTAAATAATTTTTTTTGTCTAATTCTAATTGTACTCCTTTGGAATTACTCTAGCTTCCTTGAAGTTGGCCATATTAGCAAACCAAAGCCTTTCTTTTCTTGATAGTAGTTTCTCATCAGGAAATTTCTCAATGATCTCTTCTTCCGTACTCTTGATTTAGGAATTAGTGAGCCTTGATATGTGATTAGCCACAAGATTCTCACTGCTTATTTTATCCTTGATCACCAAGTCAAATTCTTGCAAGATGACTATCAACTTAAGCAACCTAGGCTTGGAATCAACTATGATTGACTAGTATTTGATTGTAGCATGATCATTGAATATTTTGATGGCTGACCCTATGAGGTTGACTCAAAATTTCTCTAGTCCATAGACTATGGCTAAAAGTTCTTTTTCTATGGTGGCGTAATTGATTTGTGCTTTATTAAGCACTTTACTAGCATAATAAATGACATGGAATTGTTTGTTCTTCATGTGCTAAAAAATAGCTCATACAACATATATAGCCACTTGCATCACACATCATTTCAAAGTTGAGACTCAAATTTGGTGCAGTGATTAGTGACATTAAGCTCAACTACTGTTTTGTTTTGACTGATGTCCGTTGACTGATGTCCGTTGACTGTTCCCTGTTTTGCGTCTTGATTTTGCCCAAGAGTGCAAAAGACTAAGTGTGGTCTATTTTGATGAGTCGATATTTTATTGATTTCACTTAGTTTATTGTGCTAGAATTAATCAGGGAATTGGTTTTAATTGTCCTGTATTTTCCCGTTGTTCCTAATTATGCTTAATTTGACCGGAAATTCTAATTTTAATTAATTTGAATTTTCTGAGCTAATTATTTGCATTATTATTTTCAGGAAAAATTTTGGAAACACAATTTGGGACATTTGGAGGACACCAAATAAATTCAAGACTCTCAAATTAGACATTTTAAATTTTAGTTGTATTGTAATTTTTATTGTTTAAACTTTTTGGACAAACTTTTGCACATTGGGCCATTGTTAAAAAATTATGAGGACCCCAAAAATTGTAGGACACTTGTCACCCTGGGGTTTTATTTTTTTAGGGTAGACCCCACCCCAATTTTAGGACACATGGTCCTAGGGAACTTGTTAAAAAATTGAAGTTTTATTGCAGATTTTTTTTCTTACATTATCCAGCACATGCCTTATCTTTATTTAGGAAGGAAACGTTGATTAGTTATGGAGGTGTGCTACGGGCATAGCTGAAGAACGCCGATTTCATTGAAAGAAAAGATATTTTAGCTTTTGGATATTTTTTTTTGCTGCATGCGCTGTTGCATTGGTTGAATCAATTACTTTGAATAGGCACTCACAGGATTAAATTGTATTGGGAGAGAAGGTAGCAGCTGAATTCATTTGGAGTTAAAAAAAATTGGTGTTGTCGCCACATGCATTTTCTTTTAGAATCACACAAGCATTTACTTTGCATACGGGATGGTTGCCACGTCCAGAAATTGTAGAGCACAATGATGATTCAATTTAGGAAAAGCAAGTTTTTTTTTTCTCATGGAAAATTGATGCAGCACGACACTTTTTGTGCTGAAATTTTATTTTAATTTTTTTTAGCAGCTTACTTCTTTATCTTATTTCTAATATTTATGCATTTATTCCTTTTTAAGAGTCATCTTCATGAATGATTGTACTTTTCATTTTTGGCTTAAGCGTTGCATTTTAATAGTCTTAGTTGCATTTGGATATTTATCTTTTGCATTGTTCAGTTTACTTTTTCAGTTCACTATGTTGTTTGTTATGTTCGGTTTATTGTTTCCATTTACTTTTCTGCTATTTGTTCTGTTCGATTGTATAAATTTCATTGTCATGTTAGTTTAGGTTAGTTGGTTGGTCATAACGATATTGCACTGTTTCCTTGAGATTCATGGACTGTGATTGTGGTTGCCACTCTGACCTTGGTTAATGTGAAACCTGTATTTGCACTTGCAATTGGGTATACGCTTAGTTGCCCAATTGGTGTTACTTCTTCGCTTAGTTGATGTAACTGCATGGTGTAAATTAGATTTGACATTAACACTGCGTCCGCTTAGTTCGCTTTTATGAAAACAGGGTCAACCTTCGCTTAGTTGGTTAACTTTGTTGGATTAGAGGTTTGAGGCACAACTTTATGTTGTTGATCAGTGATTGGGAACATTGTAATTAAGTTAATGACCGATTGTTTTTATTCTGTCTTTGAAACCGTTTTTAAATCTGTGCTTGCATTTCTATTTGCGTCAGCGTTTTGATTTTATTGATCCGTATTCACCACAAACTTTTCACAAACCCCCCCCACTTCGTGTTAGACCTAAGACTCAAACCACATTTGGTCCTTGAGAGACGACCTAGGAGTCACTTCCTAGCTATACTGCATTTCTCATATGCAATCAAATTTGTATGGGCCGCAACACCCATCATTAGGGATAGCAAGCCGGTAATTAATAATAGGCTCTTTTCACCAAGGGTTTGGGTTAAGGGTAGACTAGAAAGTTTGCATGACAATTGGATAAATAAATGAAGTAAATAAGAAGAGTAGATATATGAGAGTGGATAAGATGAAATTGTAAACCCCAATAACACCATTCATCCATAGTTTTTCAAAGCCAATTGAATCAACTGCATTTGCATGTTTATTTTTGTTCTTTGCATATAACCACCAACTTAATTCTTTTCTCAAGTCTTACGCAATTTGTTTACATGAAAAGTAAGGCCTAAGAGTCCTTTGGGAAGAACGATATTGGGTTTACCAATTATCTGGTACACTTGCCAGTGGCTTAACAAGCCTTACCTTGTGAAGGTGAGTTAGTGTTGGTTAGAAGACTTCTTGGAAGCAAAACCAAAGAGCTGGAACAATCCCAAAGAGAGAGCCTATTTAGAACACGATGCAAAATCTTTGAAAACACTTGTTTATTAATTTAGGATTGTGGTTCATCTTCCAATTGTTGTAGTTCTAGAGTGGTGCATGTTGAGATTGTTGACAACACAAACTCTATATCAAACTGGTTTTTGATGATGACAACACACAACTTAATAACAGTACATATGTTCCTTCTTTACATGTTCAACTGGTATATCAAACTGATTTGAAAAATGCTTTTGTTGAACATGTTTTGTTGATTTGCAATGTGTGTTCCTATGATTGAATATGTGTTATATGTACGGAACATGCTTGTATTGAAATGTGTGATATAATGATTTTGATTACTTCTGCACATTTATGAAGAAAAGCTCTCAAGCACTTTTATGAACTTATATTTGTAGTGACAAAGGTTTAGTTTAGTCGACTACACTGGTAATGGATTCGACTATGCTAAAATCTTTGTACGGATTTTGTGAACATGTGCTTGATGAGATTTTGAGAAGAAAAGAATTTCAAAGTGATTTTTCATGTGACAGTCGACAGTGTGGAACACCTATTCGACTGTGTTGCTGTTATTTTTGGAATTTTGTTATGCCTACTTGCTCCAACGACTATATTTTTAAATGTTTGATTTTCTCTATCCCTGCATTGAAATTTTCATTACTTGCATTTCAAGGAAAGATCAAAAGCTTTGAATTTTCATACCAAGATTGCGAAAAGATTTTGTTTTTTGAACTAACACCAATTCACCCCCCCTCTTGGTGTAAAACGAAGCCAACCTGTTTCCTAACAATTGGCACTAGAGCTGGTTTTCATAAAATATTTAAAAATTCAGTCGACTCTATTTTTATTCTATTTGACTGTAAAACCTGGGGAGTGCTTCAAATTTTCAAACTTTTGGTGAAGGTGCTTCAACAAACAGACCACCTCTGTTTGCTGGTGAAAACTATCCTTTTTGGAAAATTCGCATGCAGATCTTTCTTGAATCAAAAGATAAAGGAATTTTGGATGCCACTTTAAATGGTCCATATGTGCCTACAAAAACTGTTGATATTGAAACTGTTTTAAAACCTTTTACTGAGTGGACTGCTGATGAAAATAGAAAAGCTCAGTATGATGTTAAAGCTAGAAATATTATTGCCTCTGCATTAACAATTGATGAATTTTTCAAGATATCCCAGTGCAAGTCTGCAAAGGAAATATGGGATGTTCTAGAGGTAACACATGAAGGCAGGAAGGAAGTCAAGAGAGCTAGGAAGAATTCATTGATACAAGAATATGAGTTGTTTCGAATGAAAGCTGGTGAGAACATCTATGATGTCCAGAAACGGTTCACTCCTATTGTAAACCACCTGATGGCTCTTGGCAAAGCCTTTGATAAAGAAGAGATCAACATCAAGATTTTGAAAAGTCTGAACAGGAACTGGCAACCAAAAGTCAATGCAAACTCTGAATCCAAAGATCTTACAACTATGAATATGGCTACCTTTTTTGGCAACCTACGTTAACATGAGTTAGAACTTGGTAGACTGAAAGATGAAGAGGAGATTGAAGAAAAGAAGTCCATTGCTTTGAAGATTACAAGCAATAATCTCACAGAAGCAGTGATGGACGACAAAGAGCTGATGACCTTGATGGTAAGAAAGTTTAGCCGACTTATGCAAAATGATAGTCAACTGTCTAACCATGCAGGTCAAAGCAAGAAGAAGAGCTTCAGCACAAACATTATCCAGTGCTATGAATGTGGTAAAGAAGGTCACATCAAGCCTGACTGTCCTGAATTACAGCCAAAGCAGAAAGGGAAGAAGAGATTTCCTCAAGGAAGAAACATGAGAAAGAAAGGAGCCTACATTGCTTGGGAAAATTCAGATTCTGAAAAGTCATGTGATGAGGATTCTGATCAAGAGGAGGAATCAAATTTATGCTATATGATAGGTGTAACATGGGATGACTATGACAGTGATGCAGACATATCAAATGAACCAGTAGAAGTCAAATATGATCTGCTTCAAGATGCTTTCAAAGAGTTACATGATGAAGCCATGCGACTACAATACAAGGTAAATCGACTGTGGCTATGAAAGAAGAGACTTTGAAAATAAAATTAAAGACCTTGTTGCAAAAAATTAAATATTAGAAAAAGAATTGAATGAAGCTTTGTTATCTGCTAGAAATATTGAGATTAAAACTGTTACTTTTGAAAAAGCTTGTTAAAATTGTCCTACACATTGAAAAGATAAATTTCTTGACTAGCAAGCTAGCTAAGTTTACTCAAGTTAGAGACAATTTAGATGCTGTGTTAAATTCATCTAACAAAATTAAAAATACACAAGGAATTGGATACAAAGCTTACTCTAATAGTACCAATGCTAGGAAACTCAATGAGTTAAGAAAACGTGCTAGAAATGCATGTTTTTATTGCAATTGTGTTGGTCATACGGTTAGAAATTGTTATTATCGAAATGTTGTTGTTCCTCAAGGATTATGTGTATGGATACCAAAGGAACATGTAACAAGAACTAACAATCAAGGACCCAAAGTCAAATGGGTACCAACAACCAAAACTTAATTGTTTTGCAGGATATGTAGCTGATGCAAAATTGTTCTCAAGGATGAATTAACTATGGAACATATAAAACACCTTGAGTGTCTACAACTGGTAAATCTGTATCTATCTGTTGCATCATGCATAAACTGATTAATTGTTGTTGTATGATTGTCTGTTTTGTGTGCTTAATTATTTTAATGATTGAATTTGATTGAAAATGATTTTTAACAAGTCATAGTCGACTGGTATATTAATGTATTCGACTAGGTGATGAAATGTTCTGGTTAATTTGAAATTGGAAATTTCATTTTGGTGTGAAAGTGAAAATTTAGTCTTTCCCTCCAAAATACTAATACGTATAATTCATCAAATTATCAAGTATTATTGGAACTGCATCATAATCACACTCTTCAAATCGACATTATTTTCTTCAAAGATCTCTGTTTCTTCTACTGTCTCTACATATCAAATGGAGTCAAGTTTAGCATAAAAGAAACATATCAAGACACTTGGTCAGAAGCGACTACAAAGGGCTCCAGAACCCAGTGGATGGATAACTGATGATTATATACAAGCTAAGTTTTTGGACTGCTGGAAGATGAGAAGTTTAATACCTCACAGATACTTGAAGATGAAATTTTTCAGAGAAGAGGGTTTCGAATTTCAAAGATGGATTAAAGTTTGTGGAAATGTCTGACCCTTGGTATCCTGATCTGGTTAAAGTTTTCTACTGTAATGTAAGAGTTGAAGACGATATACTATGCTCCAGGGTGAAGGGAGTGGATATAAAACTAACTGAAGAAATTTGGATGAATCTGGCAGGGATAAATTCTGAAGGAGCATCTTGTCACTTAGGAATTGAAGGATTCCATAAATTCACTGAGTATCTAAACACATTGAGAAATCCTGATGAAGTCAAAGATTATTCTGTTACAAAACTGGAGGAATGAAAGTAGATGATCGACTTGCTATACTTGTCATCTCTTGGATTCTAACGCCTAGAGGAGGTAATCATGCACAGGCTACCACAGAGGATTTACTTTTGTTAAAAGCATTGAAGGAAAACATTCAAGTCAATTGGCCTGCTGCTATATCCGACAACGTGATAAAGGTTACTAAAATGGAGTCTGCAAAGCTGCCATAATGCACTTTTATATCAAAGGTTATTATTCACTATGCAGTAGACTATGTCAGCGAGTCAAGTAAACCTTGCTCCAGAACAAGCATGATTGACAAGACTACATTGCATCTTATGCAAATGACAAAAACTGATGAAGGATGGACTTACAAAATTGGGACACCAAGTGAAGAAAATGTATTGGAATCTATCCTTAACAACAATTACAGGGCAAAATCCGAGTTTGAAAGAATTATGATAAGTAGATTGAAATTGGTGATAAACCTTTTGCAAAAGCAGAATGTAATACAAAGTCATGATGGAAGTTTAGATAATTCTGAAACTGCTGATAAAAGTAATTCTGAGAAATCGAATGAAAGCAAGAAGAGTGGAGATGAAGACAGTGATTCTGATGACAGTAACATGATACTTGGTGACTTTGTGAACAACAAGAAAAACAAAAATTGAAAGTCTTAGAGTTTTTCTTTTGTATATGGCTTTGTATGCCATATCTTTTGAGTCTATCTTTTGTTTTGATTTCCTTGTTCCTACACCACAAATGTAATATCTTTTAATTCAATGAAATGAAATTAGTAGTTTGAATCAATCCATTTACTTAAACTGTTTGAATGAAATCTGATGAATTGTTTGATTGATTCGATTATGCTCTGTTTAAAGTCAACTATGCTTGAACTGTCATGCATATTTACATATTGACTTCTGTTTTGAAATGATTTAATTCTAGCTTAACCACTATGCTTGGTCTAGAAAAGGTTGTTGAAAGGTTTTGTAGGAAGGACATTGCTTTGAAGATCTACAATTGGAATTCAACATTTACGAAAGCAATGCATTCGACTGCGTCTGAATGGGTTAAGAATTCCAATTCTGGAATTTGATTCTATCCTTACTGACTGCTTAAATCATTAATATTCTGCTATTATCTCTGCTCTTTACATGTTTCAATATCTGAATTGAGATAATATTGTGAGATTGTTGATATTTGTATCATTGTATTATGTGTGTATATATATATATATATATATATATATATATGTGTGTGTGTGTGTGTGTGTGTGTGTGTGTGTGTGTGTGTGTGTGTGTGTGTGTGTGTGTGTGTGATTTGATAATTTGACTGTGATACAAATCTGTGCTTAAACTATTGCTTAATATGTGATATTCTGCATTGTGCACTCAAACTGTTTTTGAAACTCGTGCATTATGACAAGGGGAGTATCACTGTTTTACACATTGTTTCATCACACATCTATATTTCACGGGGAGTTTACACTGTTTTTGTGAGGAACGTGTGATTTTGAGAGCATCATTGTATTTCATAAACTGCATATCTTTATGATGCATCTCTGTTGTTTTTCAAAACTGCATCAATATCTGAAGCATTCCTTTTTTGTTAATGCACAAAGGGGGAGAGATATACATGAGTGTATGAGAGCAAGTCTATATGGGGAGAATTGTTGCATCATACTTTATCTGCTTGATATTTTTGCTGTATATGAAGAGTAACTAAACTGTGTTAATTGTTTTTGATATATGCTTTTACTTTGTGTTGACTGTTCGTTATAACTGTTTTAATACAGTCGATTGAATTAGTAGGCTATTCGACTGAGAAGCAATATGATATAACAGAAAATTATAGATAGACAGAACACGAATTATTCTGTGACTTTTGTGATCTGACATTTTCATTTTCCTATTTTAGATTGAATTCTTGTTTTAGAAGCTCCAACAATTCTCTAAGAAGACGGTGGTGACACGTTCAGGATTGTTCAACGTGGGTGCAGATTGCAAGAGAGGGGATTCTTGCTGCAATTCTGGTTTTTGTGTGAAGCTATATTTGGTCTTGGGTTAGAGTGGAGATTTATATTTTTGCGTGGTGCTTCTATAAATTCCTTGTTGTAAAAACCGCAACCATTATAGTGCATTTGCTTCCAAGATTGGAAGGACACTGGATGTAGGCATTGTTGGCCGAACCAGTATAAAAATCAGTGTTTGATTTTTCTATCCCTGCACTCTTTTAATTCAGTCGACTATATCTGTCTAGCAGTCAACTATGTTTTTCCGCTGCATTACATTTTTCAATAACTTGCATTTCAAGGAAAGATCAAAAGCTTTGAACTTTCATACCAAGATTGGAAAAAAATTTTAAATTTGAACTAACACCAATTCACCCCCCCCTCTTGGTGTAAAACGAAGCCAACCTGTTTCCTGACATTAAACACTTGAGTGATTGAGTGAAACACTTGCTTGGTGAGAATTGTTGAAATCCATGTTTACATTTATGCTTAGTAGATTGATCATTCATGAATAAAACATCTGTTGGAAAATATTTTATTATGTGAACTGAATAGGATTGAAAGCACGCATGCATCTTGATAGGATTCGACTGATAATCTGAATTGAATCATAACTTTTCACGAGAAAAATGAGTTTAGAAAATTTAAAACTATTTGATGAAGAAGTGGAAAACCAAGTTTTGTTTTGTTTGCTTAAGGATAAACAAAGTTCTAAGTTTGGGGTTGTGAGAACGGTCTAAAATCCGTTATTTTCATGCTTAAATATGATATCAAAACACACCCTTTGTGGCTTAAAATGAGCTTAAAATCATGTAAAACACATAGTTGAGTCATGACAGAGTGTAAAGTTGGTTTTAGAGATATTATGCTTGTTTTTGCATTGTTTAGCAAAGTTTTGATGAGATTTGAAGATGGAAGTGAATTAGGACGGACTTAGACTCAAGAAAGAAGAAGAAAAAGGCAGAAAAGAAGAGTTTATGAACCGCTCAGCGGCCAAAATCAGCGCTGAGCGGCCAGAGCGATTAGAGGCAAATCGCTCATCGGTAAAACTGACCGCTGAGCGGTGGCGCGACTAATAGGGAAACCGCTGAGCGGTTAAATTAGGTACTGAGCGGTTATATGTTTTTTTTTGGCTTAGATTATGTTATATTTTTGGTCTATAAATAGACCAAGTGCGATTCAAATTGTAATGTTTTGGCCAACAGAGTCCACAGCAGTTCCACACACCTTGGAGGAGGTTCGTTGGATGCTTAGGCTCTAATATACGAAATTTAGGGTTTATTCTTCCATTCTTTCATTATTTTTCATCTAGATTCACCATGTCAATGGTGAACTAAATCCTAGGTTGTTGGGGAACAATGTAATCTTTTGAAACTCTCTTATATAAAAATTCTTATCTTCTTTATATGCTTGCATATGCTTACTTTATCAATTGTTGGGTTCCTTACCTTTGCTTAATGCTTTTATTGTTTAACTCATTCGGTAAATGTTGTTTGTCTTTATTGATACGAAGACGTACAATAATGTCATGAAATGGGGGGAATTCCTTGATTATGCTAATGCCGCCTAGAGATAGGTGTAGGACGATCAATTGTATTTTGCTTCCCTTTATCATGCATTATTAGTTGCAAGGGGAGGCTAGAGATAGCGAGGCAGTAATTGGTAATAGGCTCTTTTCGCCAAGAGATTGGGTTTAGGGTAGACTAAGAAAATTTGCATGACAATATGATAAATAAGCGAAGTAGATAAGAAAAGTAGATATAAAAGGGTGGATAAGATGAAATTGTAAACCCCATCAACTCCATTCATCCATAATCTTTTCTAGCCAATTGATTCACTGCATTTTGCATGTTTACTTTTGTTCTTTGCATTCAAAACCTAAATTGAATTCTTTTCTCAAGTCTTATGTGATTGGTTTACATGAAAGTCAAGGCCTAATAGTCCTTTGGAAAACGATACTTGGACTTACCCATTTTATACTACTTCATAACGATCTGGTACACTTGCAGAGACTTAACAATGTTCAGTATTACATGTTGTTGTTCTGAAGTGTTTGTTATATCTGCTGAACATGTTTTGTTGATTTACAATGTATGTTCCTATGATTGATTTAGTGTTATATTTGTGGAACATGCTTGTAATGAAATGTGCGTGGAATATACTTGTATTGCAATGAGAAATAAAATGTTTTTGATTACTGCACATTTCTGGAAAGAAAAAGATCACAAGCACCTTTATGAACTTATATTTGTTGTGACAAAGTTCTAGTCCAGTCGAAGACACTCATAATGGATTCGACTATGCTAAAATCTTTGTATAGATTTTGTGAACCAGTGCTTTGTGAGATTTTGTGTTGAAAAGAATTTCAAAGTGATTTTTCATGTGTCAGTCGACATTATGGATCACATATTCGACTATGTTACTGATCTATTCGAAATTTTGTTAAGCCTAAATGCTCCAACGACCATATTTTTCAAAAGTTAGTTAAGACTGTGTGACCTGGTGAACTGTAATAAATGTGTATTGATTTTGTTGACTGAGGAGCCTTTGTGTTGACTGTCTGTTATAATTTTCTTAATACAGTCGACTGAATTATTAGGCCATTCGACTGAGAAGCAATATGATATAACATAAAACTATAAATAAACAGAACACGAATTGTTCTGAGACATTTGTGATCTGACATTTTCATTTTTCTGTTTCAGATTGAATTCTTTAGAAGCTCCAAGAATTCTCCAAGAAGACGGTGGTGATCTTGCTTGAGAGAGATTCAAAGGAAGGA
The DNA here is from genome assembly GCF_000741045.1 of Vigna radiata var. radiata. Taxonomy (NCBI): domain Eukaryota; kingdom Viridiplantae; phylum Streptophyta; class Magnoliopsida; order Fabales; family Fabaceae; genus Vigna; species Vigna radiata. The sequence continues at coordinate 291,778 of NW_014543810.1, read as the reverse complement.
GTCAATTGCTCATATTGCTTGATCAATATCTGCACAAAGAAGGTGTTTCTGTTTGATCTTTGAAGGCTTGACATCCTGTGAAGACTGCTGCGGTTGATTGAAGGCTTGACAACCTGTGAAGTCTGCTATGATAGGCTTGGCATCCTGTGAAGAGCGCTGGTGACACATTGAGGATTGTTCGACGTGGGTGCAGATTGCAAAATAGGGGATTCTTGCTGCAATTCTGGTTTTGTGTGTGCAGCTATATTTGGTTGTGGGTTAGAGGGGAGATTTATATTTTTGCGTGGTGCTTCTATAAATTCCTTGTTGTAAAAACCACAACCATTATAGTGCATTTGCCTCCTGGGTTGGAAGGACACCGAATGTAGGCATTATTGGTCGAACCAGTATAAAAACCAGTGTTTGATTTTGTCTATCCCTACACTCTTTATTTCCAGTCGACTATATTTATTTAGCTGTCAACTACGTTTTTCCGCTGCATTGAATTTTAATTACTTGAATTTCAAGGAAAGATCAAAAGCTTTGAATTTTCATACCAAGATTGCGAAAAGATTTTGATTTTGAACTAACACCAATTCACCCCCCCCTTCTTGGTGTAAAACGAAGCCTACCTGTTTCCTAACATTGGCTTGTGCATTTCGTTTGAAGAAAAAAACCCTTGAGCTAGGTTCCAATGCGAGAGAAAGAGAAAGGAAGCACCTCGGGCTAGGGCTCCTGTGCGAGAAGAAAGTGAAAGATAGAAAAGGGCTGGAGCACGTGTTGACCAGAGGAGCTGGAAAAGGTGACCGGTGCTGACCGGAGCTGCCACGTCGGATGAAGCACGAAGCGTTAAAGTGAAGCAAGGTTCTCTTTTCCTGTTTATTTTCTCTTTCGTTTTCTGACCCTATAAAAGGGGTTTTGTAAATACAACCGAGACACTTTCACGGAGACAAAATACTTTGTTAGGTTCATTTTCTAGTTTCTTTATAGAGCGAACGCGGGTTCTAGGGTTTTATCGCGTTTTTGGTAGATTCGAGTTCTCGTTCTTGCTCATTTCTGTTCTTTTAATAACATTTCTACTGTGAATTTTCTCTGTGTTGAGTATTTGATAATTTTGTTGTGTTGAATTTTCCTGTGTTATGTGTTCTTGATCGATCATGTGTGAGTGTGTGTTTTGATTTGACATCGAGTTGAACTCGTAACTCTGCACATTATAGTTCCTTTTTGGAATTAAACGACTCCACAGTGAGCGTGGATGAACGAGATGTCTTCTTGAGTCAGAGTGAGTTCAACGAGAGAAATTATTGTTTTTAGTATCTGTCAAATGTTTGGTTTTGTATAAAATCTAATTTAAACTTTGTTACTCCATAAATTTAAAATTCCTTAGGGAATTATATGACTCCACAGTGAGCATAACTTACCGAGACGTCTTCTCGAGTTTGGAGATGAGTCTAAAGAAGGAAAAACACTGTAATTAGTAATTTGTTTCTGTTATTTCATTTTAGTTAGAGTTTTATATGTTTTAAAGTCGATTACATGTTTCAATTACTTTTAGGTTAGGTTTTGTATCTGGTGATGATTAGAAACTTGAATTAAGAGTTGAATTTGTTGTGATTTGGTATAGGAAGTAGACACTTACCCAATCTAGGTTCTGATTTGGAACTTAAATACCACACAGTGGGTATAACTATCCAGGATGTCTTCCTGAGTGGTAAAATACTACTTTTCTACACTAAATTTGGCACTTTTGATTCTGATTCATGGTTTTGATCAACCAATCTGTTTCTACTTATTAGTTTAGGTGTTTGCTCCTTTGATTTCAATTTTATTTAAGAATATTGGCATGATTGTTCTTGGTTACTTCTGGTCAGAGTAGGATTTGATGATTCATTTTAGGTTTTATGTTTTACAATTTAATTCAGATTTGATGCTTAGGTTAGGGATATTTCTTGATTGCTAATACAATTTTTTTTAGACTTAGGTTATGTTTCTGTTTTACACTTCTCTTTCAAAGATTTTCTTTCCTTATTTTTTTTAGATTTTGTTGCTGTTCTGGTATTGATATTTTCTTAAATTTCTTTATTCTTTTAAATAGATGTTAGTTTAGATTAGTTTCAATTCTTTTATTTTAGTTTCATTCATTTTAAATGTCCCGACCTGTTTAGTAGTTAGTAAGTAAATAATTAGAAAATAAATACAAGACCTAACTCTACACTTTAACCTTAATTAGTTGAGTCCTAGGATTGATACTCTTGTTGCCCTATACTACATTAGTGGGGACCAATTCTTTGTTTTGCATTAAGGTCGAGACAAGTCAATCCTCTTGTGTTGAAGGTTGAGCTAAGTAAACTCACAATGAAGGATAGAGTGAAGTTATCCAAATATTTTTAAAATTGAATTTTAACTTAAAAGCAAAATTAAATTGTTTAATCCTAATAAGAAAATTGAAATATAAGATATTTCATTTACTCCATACAAATAAAATATTTAAAAAGTTAAGAGAATTCAATTGTAAGTAATTCAAATAACATGTATTAACATTTCTCAAAATTGTTGAAATCCCTCATCAAACCTAAGGTTATTGTATGAAGGCATGACAACACTATTGATAGGGGAGCAATATGAGTGCTGAACCCAATCCCTGATGTGTTTGGTTTCTTATGATGACAAAACATTGATTGTAACAACACATGCATGTTGTCATGACACAATCGAAATGTGTATACATATGTTTCTATGTAATTGTTTATTGTTGATTAATACATATGTTGATATGTTGTTTAGTGTGCATATTATTGTGATCATGATGTATTTATATTGAATGTTTTTGTGTGTTAAAATTGTTGGAAAACAAGTAGGCTTTTTTTTTACACCAAGAGGGGGGGGGGTGAATTGGTGTTGTATCAAAAATAACTTCTTTTCGCAATCTTGAAAACAAAGTATGAAACTTTTTGAGCTTTCTTGAAATGCAAGTAATGAAAATTTGTAAGCAGCGAAAAAACGTAGTTTACTGCGTGAAAGTTAAAGTGGACTGTAATGTAAAATAGAAGGGATAGAGAAAATGAAACACGAGTTTTTATACTGGTTCAGCCAACAATGCTTACATCCAGTGTCCTTACACCCCAGGAAGCAAATGCACTATAATGGTTGCAGTTTTTACAACAAGGAATTTATACAAGACCTTCACATCAAAAATATAAATCTCCTCTCTAACCCAAAACCAAACTATAGGCAGAAAACCAGCAAGACTTGCAGCAAGAATCCCCTCTTCTGCAATCTGCTAACCACTCTACACAATCCTCAGAATGAACTATCCCCCTATATCACAACAGGTCCAAAACTAGTAGTCTCCACAGATGGCAAGCGGGAAACAATTCAACAGTCTTCAAGGATGCCAAGCCTGAAACAATTCAGCAGTCTTCAAGGATGCCGAGCCTGAACGTGATCAAATGCAGAACACCTTCTTTGTGCAGATGTTGATCAACAAATGTATGCGTAGAAAATCTCCCTTAAGAATCTCTTTCAAGAAAGATCACCACCGTCTTCTTGGAGAATTCTTGGAGCTCAGAGAATTCAATCTGAAATAGAAATGAAATTGTTAGATCATCAAAAGTCTTTGAACAAATCGTGTTCATCCTATTTATAGATTTCTATTAATCAAACACATTATCAATCGAATATGCTACTAATACAGTCGATTGAATTATGACAGTTATAACAGAGCAGTCAACCAGGTAGCATACAGTCAACCAAAAACAAAACACATTTAATACAGTGTATTAAGTCATCAATGCTCAACTTGTTGGAAAAAAGGTAGGCTTCTTTATACACCAAGAGGGAGGGGAGGGGGGGGAGGGGGTAAATTGGTGATGTTTCTAAAATATGTTCTTTTCGCAATCTTGAAAACAAAGTATAAATCATTTTAAACTTTCTTGAAATGCAAGCAATCAGAAAATGTATGCAGCGGAAAAACGTAGTAGACTGCGTTAGAAATAGAGTCAACTAGAATGTAAAAGATAAGGGATAAAGAAATTCAATATACTGGTTCGGCCAACAATGCCTACATCCAGTGTCCTTCCACCTGGAAGCAAATGCATTATAATGGTTGTGGTTTTTACAACAAGGAATTTATAGAAGACTTCCACGTCAAAAATATGAATCTCCTCTCTAACCCAAAAACAAAATATAGCTGCAGAGCAAAACTAGAATTGCAGCAAGAATCCCCTCTTCTGCAATCTGCAACACCACTTTGAACAATCCTCAAAGTGCACTATCCCCCTATATCACAATAGGTACAATTCCAGCAGTCTTCCCAGGATGCCAAGCATTGAATAATATTCAGCAGTCTTCACAGGATGCCAAGCCTTCAACACGATCAAACAGAAGCACCTTTCTTGTGCAGGTAATGATCAGCTAGTGTAAGCGCACAATGTCTCCTCAATGAATCTTGTTCAAGAAAGATCACCATCGTCTTCTTGGAGAATTCTTGGAGCTAAGAGAAATCTGAAACATAAATGAAATTTGTCAGTTCATCAAAAGTCTCTGAACAAACCTGTATTTAGTCTATTTATAGATTTCTGTTATACAGTCAGATTCTCAGTCGAATGTGCTACTAATTCAGTCGACTGTATTATAATAGTTATAACAGTTCAGTCAACATAGTAGCTCATGGTCAACAAATAACAGAACACATTCAATACAGTTGACCAAGTCATCAATGCTCAACTAAGTTTTAAAAATATAGCCATTAGAGTGCAAGAGCATAACAGAATTCCAAATCAGATAACAGATGCAGTCAAATATGTAAAACACATAGTCAACATGAACCATGCAAAACATTTTGAAATTCTTTTCTTCTCAAAAATACACATAGCACTGATCCTCAAAATCTACACAAAGACTTTAGCATAGTCGAATCCATTCACAATGTAATCGACTGTACTAGAACTTTGTCACAGTTAAAATTTCATAAAAGTGCTTGTGTTTTTCAACTTTAAAACATGTGCAGTAAAACATATAAAATGATGCAAAGCACATAGCACATAAAGCATGTAAACACGTTCCAGGTATATATCAATTAATCAGCATAGGAACATGTAACCCAGTACACAAACATGTTCAAGAGATATAACAATTAGTATGCATAAGAACATGTAATAACAATAAACAATATATGCATGTTATTAAGCAATGTTCAGTCATCATCAAAAACTAGATTGATATAGAAATTGTGTTGTCAACAATCTCAACAATCTCCCCCTTTTTTGATGATGCACAACCATGATTAATAACCAACCATGTTTGCACATTCCAATACAACACAGAGTAACAAAAGATATATTACAGTTAGAACATTCAAGTACTCTGCATGTAACACAATCTTAATAAGCACGCTAGCTAAGTTTACACAAGGTAGAGACAATTTAGATGTTGTTAAACTAATCTGGCACAATTATTAATAGACAAGGAATTGGTTACAAAGGTCAATCTAACAGAACCAATGCTAGGAAATTCACTGATTTGAATAAACCTGCTAGAAATGCATGCTTTTATTGCAATTGTATTGGTCATACTGTTAGAAACTGTTATTATGGAAATGTTGTTGTTCCTAAAGGATTATGTGTCTGGATACCAAAGGAACATGTAACAAGGATTAACAATCAAGGACCCAAAGTCAAATGGGTACCAGCAACCAAAACTTAGTTGTTTTGCAGGATACACAGTTGATGCGGAGTGATCTCAAGAATGAATCATCTATGGAACACACCAAAGATCTTGAGTATCTACAACTGGTAAATCTGTATCTATCTGCTGCATCATGCTCATATTGATTGGTTGTTGCTATATGATTGTTTGTGTTGTATGCTTAACTATTTGATTCATTGAATTTTCTTGAAAATGTTTTTCTCGAGTCATAGTCGACTCCAATATTAATTCAATCGACTGTGTTATATGAATTGTATTGAACTTTGTTTTTGTGTGTTGTATACATTTTAGTCAACTATGATCTTAATCCATTCGACTACTCTTCTGTGAAACAAAGTTTCATATATGAAATTTCAATTTGGTGCAAAAATAAAATTTAAGGTTTCCCTCCAAAATGCTACTAAACATGTTTCATCAAATCCTCAAGTATCATTGGAACTGCATCATAACTATGTGCTCCAAATCGTCTCTCCCTCAAACAATTTTAGGGTTTTTTGTTGTGCCTACATACTCAAAATGGCCTCAGACTCTGGTCAAAAGAAATGTATCAAGATAATAGGATAGAAACATTCTAGACAGATCCCTGAACTCAGAGGGTGGATCAGTGGTGATGACACACAAGCTAAGTTTCTGGATTGCTGGAAAATGAGGAGTCTGATACCTCATAGATTCTTGAAAATAAAGTTCTTTAGAGATGAAGGCTTTGGGTTCCAAAGACGGATTTAACGTCAAGGGTTAAGAAAATTTGTGGAAATGTCTGATCCTTGGTACCCTGATCTTGTCAAGGTTTTTTATTACAATCTAAGGGTTGAAGATGGTATACTGTGTTCCAGAGTTAAGGGAGTTTATGTCAGATTAACTAAAGATATTTGGACAAACATTGCAGGACTAAAGTCTGAAGGTGAAAATTGCCATTTGGGAATTGAAGGATTCCATAAGTTTACTATGTATTTAAGTACCTTGAGAAACCCTGAAGATGTCAGAAACCATTCCAAATATAAAACCGAAGGAATGAAGGTAGATGATCGACTTGCTATTCTAGTTCTCTCATGGATTTTGATGCCAAGAGGAGGAAATCATGCTCAAGCCACTACTGAGGATTTGTTGCTACTAAAAACTTTAAAGGAGAACATTCAGGTTAACTGACCTGCTGCAACATCTGACACCATGATAAAGGTTACTGGACTGAAGTCTGCTAAAATACCATATTGTGTTTTTATATCAAAAGCTCCTTTTTATTATGGTGGAGAATGTATTGGAGAATCAAGCAAACCTTGCTCCTGTTAAGTCTCTGGCAAGTGTACCAGATCGTTATCAAGTAAAATAAGACGGGTAAGTCCGAGTATCGTTTCCTAAAGGACTTTTAGGCCTTAACTTTCGTGTAAACCAATCGCATAAGACTTGAGAAAAGAAATAAATTTAGGTTTTGTATGCAAAGGACAAAAGTAAACATGCAAAATGCAGTGAATCAATTTGCTAGAGAAGACTATGTATGAATGGAGTTGTTGGGGTTTACAATTTCATCTTATCCACCCTCTTATATCCACTATTCTTATCTACTTAGCTTATTTATCATATTGTCATGCAAACTTTCTTAGTCTACCCTAAACCCAATCTCTTGGCTAAAAGAGCCTATTACCAATTACTGGCCTGCTATCTCTAGCCTCCCCTAGTAACCAATAATGCATGATAAACAGAAGCAAAATACAATTGATCGTCCTACCTCTATCTCTAGGCAGTATTAGCATAATCAAGGAATTCCCCCTAGTTCATGACATTACCGTACGTCTCCGTATCAATAAAGATAAACAACATTTACCGAATGAGTTAAACGATAAAAGCATTAAGCAAAGGTAAGCAACCCAACAATTGATCAAGTAAGCATATGTAAGCATATAAAGAAAATAAGAATTTTGATATAAAAGAGTTTGAAAAGATTACATTGTTCACCATTGACATGGTGAATCTAGATGAAAAATAATGAAAGAATGGAAGAATAAATCCTAAATTTGGTAGATTGGAGCCTAAGCATCCAAGGAACCTCCTCCAAGGTTTGTAGAACTGCTCTGGACGTCTTTGCTGGCCAAAAGATTACAACTTGAATCGCACTGGCTCTATTTATAGACCAAAAAGATAATAGAATCTAAGCCAAATAAAAACAGATAACCGCTCAGCGCCTAAATAAACTGCTCAGCGGTTTCCCTCTAAGCCGCGCCACTGCTCAGCAATCAGTTTTACCGCTGAACGGTTTGCCTCTAATCGCTCTGACCGCTCAGCGCTGATTTTGGCCGCTGAGCGGTTCATAGACTCTTCTTTTCTTCCTTTTTCTTCCTCTTTCTTGAGTCTAAGTCCGTCCTAATTCACTTCCATCTTCAATTCTCATCAAAACCCTGCAAAACAATGCAAAAACAAGCATAATATCTTTAAAACCAACTTTTGACTCTCACACGACTTAACTAAGTGTTTTACTTGATTTTGAGCTCATTCTAAGCCATAAAGGGTGTGTTTGGATATCATATTTAAGCATGCAAATAACGGTTTTTAGACCGTTATCAGCTCCACAACAAGCATGATTGATAAGTCTACCTTGCGTCTTATGCAAATGACAAAAACAAGTGAAGGATGGATATATAGAAATGAGGGTCCAAATGAAGAAAATGAGCTAGAATATACTCTGAACAGCAATTACAGAGAAAAATCTGAGTTTGAGAGAATCATGCCGTATGGATTAAGAATGGTGATAAGGCTTTTGAAAGAGCAGAAAGCAACACAAAGTCGTGAAGGGCATCTTGAAGATTCTGAAACTGCTGATGAAAGTAATTCTGGTGAATTGAATGAGTGTGAAGAGACTGAAGAAGAAGACACTGGTTCTGATGACAGTGACATGATACTTGGTGACTTTGTAAACAAAAGGAAAAAGAAAAATTGAAAACCTTAGTTTAAATGGCTTAGTATGCCATCTTTTGTTGTTCTTTCTTTTGTCTACTTTCCTTGTCCTAATCCTATAAATGTAATATCATCTTTTTCAAGGAAATGAAATCAGTATTTTGAACCAATCTAAATTGCTTTAATCTGTTTGAATAATATCTAAAACATTGATTGATTGATTTGACTATGTCTTGAGTGAAGTCAACTATGCTTATTCTGTCATACATCTTTACATATTGACTTTTGTTGTTATTTGATTATAATTCTTGCTTAACCATTATGCTTGATATAGAAAAATTTGTTGAAAGGTTTTGCAGGAAAGACATTGCTTTGGAAACTACAATTGGAATTCAACTTTTGCAAAAGCAATACATTCAACTGATGATTTAAAGCATTCGACTACGTACCAAATGGGTTAAGAATTCCATTTCTGGAATCTAGTTTTATTTTTACTGTTTGCTTAAATCATACATAATCTGCTATTATCTCTGCTTTTATCTGTTGCAAGTATCTGAATTGAGATAATATTGTGAGATTGATGAAGTTTGTATCATCGCGCATCTATGTGGTTTGATATTCTGACTTTGGTACAACTTTGTGCTTAAACTGTTGTTAAATCTGTGATATACTGCATTGTGCACTTGATACAACTCATGCATAATGACAGGGGGCGTATCACTTTTTACATATTTTACATCACACGCCTACACTTTAGGGGGAGTTAATATTGTTTTGTGATGAAATTGTGGTTATGAGAGCATCATTGTATTTTACAAATTGCATATCTTTCTGATGCATCTTTGTTTTCAAATCTGCATAAATATCTGAAGCAATCCTTTTTTGTTAATGTACAAAGGGGGAGAGATATATATGATAGTATGGAGCAAATATAAATGCTTTGTGAAAGGGGAACAATAGTCTGTCTCATACTTTATCTGCTTGATATTATGTTGTACATGCAGAGCAATTGAATTGTATTAAATCTTTTTATATATGCTATTACTTTGTCTTGTGTTGAATTGTACAAACATGGTTGAGTTATTAATCATGGTTGTGCATCACCAAAAAAGGGGGAGATTGTTGAGATTGTTGACAACACAAACTCTATATCAATCTAGTTTTTGATGATGACAACACTATGCTTAATAATAGTACACATGTTGTTGTATTACATGTTCTTATTCTGAACTTATTGTTATATCTGCTGAACATGTTTTGATGTACTGTGATGTATGTTCCTATGTTAATTGTGTGATTTATTTGTGGAAAATGCTTGTATGATTATGTGCAATGTGAACTGCTTTGTCAAAAATATTTTACTGCACATTTTGGAAAGAGAAAAATCACAAGCACTTTTACAAACTTATAATTGTGTGACAAAGTTCTAGTCCAGTCGAATACATCTGTAATGGATTCGACTATTCTAAAACCTTTGTACAGATTTTGAGAATCAGTTCTCTGTGATGTTTTGGATTGAAAAGAATTTCAAAATGCTTTTACATGTGTCAGTCGACTTTGTCCAGTGTACACTCGACTGTATTATTGATCTGTTTTGGAATTCTGTTATGCTTACATGCTCCAACGGCTATATTTTTTAAAAGTTAGTTAAGCATTTATGACTTGGTCAACTATATTAAATATGTGGTTATTTTTGTTGACTGGGAGCCTCTATGTTGACTGTCTATCATAACTGTATTAATACAGTCGACTGAATTAGTTGGCTATTCGACTGAGAAACAATCTGACTGACAAAAAACTATAAATTGGCTTAACACAATTTGTTCATAGACTTTTGACGATCTAACATTTTCATTTCTTGTTTCAAATTGAATTCTCTGTGTTAACAGCTTCAAGAATTCTCCAAGAAGACGATGGTGATCTATCTTGAGAGAGATTCAAAGGGAGAAGGCTTATGCACTGACTGTGTGATCAAAACTGCACAAAGAAGGTGCTTCTTGATTGATTATTGAAGGCTTGGCATCCTGTGAAGACTGCTGCGTTGTTTGAAGGCTTGGCATCTTGTGAAGAGTGCTGGAATTGACCTGTTGTGATACAGGGGTTACATGTTGAAGATTATTCGACGTGGGTTTAGATTGCAGAAGAGGGGATTCTTGCTGCAAGTCTGGTTTTGGTTATTGCAACTATATTTTGGTTTTGGGTTAGAGAGGAGATTTATATTTTTGACGTGAGGTCTTCTATAAATTCCTTGTTGTAAAAAATGCAACCTATATAGTGCATTTGCTTCCTGGGTGGAAGGACACTAGATGTAGGCATTGTTGGCTGAACCAGTGTAAAAACCAGTGTTTGATTTTCTCTATCGCTGCAGTCTTTATTTCAATCGATTATATCTGTTACGCAGTCAACTACGTTTTTCCGCTGCATAGAAATTTTCATTATTTGCATTTCAAGAAAGACCAAAAAGCTTTATACTTTTGTTTAAAGATTACGAAAAGATTTTGTTTTGGAAATAACACCAATTCGCCCCCCCTCTTGGTGTAAAACGAAGCCTAATTGAAAATGTTATTTTATTAATTTTTTTGGGAGACTTTAGGCATCGATTCTTAGTAGAACCATTGCTTCGTTTCTTGGGTTAAACTTCACAAAGTAATAGAGTCTCTTGCACATTTCTTTTTCGTTCTTCTTCGTTTTCTCTTTGTTGCCGCAACTTTGCTTTATTCGTTCTCCATTTTTTAGGACCGCCAACCTCAAAATTTCTTCCATTTTTCTTTCATTTTACGTTGATTAAGTACTTTATGTGTGATTTTCTTTCATTTTGACCGATTGGTTTTGTCGACAGGTACTTTTTTATGACATTCGTTTCATTTTAGCTATTTGATGAACTTTCGTTTCTTTTGGTTCTGTTTGGTTGTTTCTTCTTTGTACACCATATACACCCTTAACTAGGGAATAAACAAGTTTTTAATTTTGTATTAATTTGCTTTTTTTTGTTACATAAGTTTCAAAAGAGACAAAACTATCATGGAAAATTTTATCCAAAAGGATTAGAGGAGTAATGCTTTGACATGTTCAAAGTAATTAAGCTTCAAACTTTGATTAAAAATATTGTATAAATTTTGAAAATGTATCTAGTAACTTTCTTTCACTTGTTATAATTAATTTACTGAATTTTCATGACTACCTCACCATAACTATCATGGGCACTCTGATGCTCAAGTTAGGCGTGTGGTGGAAGAACCTCGTTCTTAACTGAATATTTAGTGAAGGGATTGTATTTTTTTAGTGTGATTAGAACGTACCTGGCTTGTGACCTCCCTCCTCTTACTTGTCTCATGAAATATAAATAGAGTTAGTATAAAAACAACCAAATGAATAAAAACGATCTTACTTGCATGTTCGTTCCAATATTTCTGGCTTTATATCCGTTATATCTTTAATTAGATATCCTTGAATTATTTTATTCCTAACTGGGCTTCGTGACCCAATTTGATTTACTTGAATGAAGACAGGCCCAATCGCGTCTTACCTTATTATGTGTCTTTTTCTTTTTCTTTTGCGTTGACTTTGACCGGATAGCTCGGTTTTACTGGATAACCGTTCGGTCATAATATCATACCGTACATCATCCCCCCAAGTCCGACTTAACCATGCGGCTTTGATAGGTTAACCATAGGACTCAAAAGTGGTTTTGATAGTGAGGTGGCTCTTTTAATACGTTGTTTCATGAGGTCGTTTTGTTTCCAAGTAATGATTTATTTTTTCGCTAATCCAACAGTGCATATTTCACAGCGGTTTATACTTTTCGAAAGAGTGTAAGTGAACCCAACCGTCATTTCTGCGTTTTCTTTTGCTTGAGAATCCTCAAAACCTTTCTTCTTCAAATCGCGCAAACATCTCCAATCACTCTTTTGCTCAGGTAACAATCACTTCTTCTGTTAATTTAGATTGTCCTTCGTTAATGGTTGAGGAAAGTAGGCGCGGGGATTCAGCTGATGCACCGGGGAGTTCCCAAGCTGAGGACGCCAGCGTTATCTCGTTGGTGCTTAGTGGGGAGAGAGCTTTCGTTTAGGTGGCATCACCATTGAGGATCCTAAGAACCATTTTTCTTCTTCTTCTACTGATTATGACTGGGCTTCACACGATGTAAATGAATACCCTAGTATTTTTATTAATAAATCCGTTTTACTAGATTGGGCGAACCATAGTTGTTTCCTCAGAACCCTAGGTTATGGCTCTGCCCTGAAATTAGTTGCCTGTAAGGAAGATGAAATAGTTGTGTCCTCAGAACCTCGTACGATAACGTCTTCGCCTAAGGAAAAGATGGTCGACGCTGAGCTAAGGGCCTTGAATGTATTGGTTGAGTTACCCCGCCCGTTTTCCTCACGACAGATAATCAACTGTCTTGAACATGACAACGTCAATTCGAGGGTGTTCGGTATGTTCTTTTACTGATTGCTTTGTTTTATCATGTGCTACTTCTGACCTGCCTTTCTGTTTGGGATGTACAGAGATTATGGGGAGGAAGCCCACTCAACAAGACTGGTTTAATGCGGCGAAGGCCAAGAAGCAGAGGGGTGGTTCATCGAGCGGTGTCGCTGTTCCCATTCCCTCAGCCGTCAAGATACCGATTGTAGTTGTTGACGATCGCCCTCCTTCTCTCGAGGAGGCTTTATTGAGGAAAAGAAAGATTGATCAGGTCGCGGCCGATCCGAAGGCTACGAGGAAAGGGAAGAGTACTGCTGAAAGAGTGGATGCAATGGTTGATAACAATTGAAAAACCATAAATTTCATACTTAATTTTGATATTAAGTCACACCCTTTATGACTTAGAATTAGCTTGAAATCATGTATTTTTCTTAAGTCAGAGAATAAGAGAGTCAAAGTTGGTTTTCTTGGTTTTATGCTTGGTTTCCCTTGATTTTGTAGGTTTATTGAATGATTTGAAAGAAGGGTTGAATTATCAAAAAGTTACAGTGCAAAAAAGTCAACCAGAATGCAGAAAAGTTAACTAGTCAACCAAAAAAGTCAACTAGTTGACCAGGAAGCTGAAAAAGTTGACCAGGGGCGCTGAGCGCAATACCGCAGAGCGTTGAGTGCCAGTTTTGGGTGCTGAGCGCCGGGAACGCAGTCTTGAACCTGCTTTCTGTGATTTTTATAATCTGTTTGGGCTTGGACCTGTTTTCTGTTATTTTTATGTCCTATTTAAAGACCTAGACACCCTGGGGTTTGTATCTTTTGGCAGATAGGATAGAGAAACACTTTTTTCATCCCTTGGAGGAGGATTCTGGATCTGGTAGCTCCAATCTACCAAATTTAGGGTTTATCTTTTCATCCTTTTCATTCAATTCATATAGTTTCACCATGTCTATGGTGAACTAAACCCTTTGTTGTTGGGGAACAATGTAATATTTTCGAAACTCTCTTATATTGAAATTCGTATTTTATTCATATGCTTGTATTATCAATTGTTTGGGTTTTCCATTCTGATGTTATGCTTACATCGTTTAACTCATTCGATATGATATTTGATTTTGTCGATACGGGAACATACGGGGAAATCTAGAACTGATAAGAATTCTTTTGATTATGAAATACTGCCTAGGAATAGGAGTAGGACGGTCAATTGCTTTAAGCTTTTGTACTTAATGCGTTGGTAATTACTAGGGAGACTAGGAATGGTAAACTAGTAGTTGGTAATAGGCTCTCTTTGCCGAAGAATTGGGTTTTGAGTAATAAAGCAAATTTAATAAGAATAGTAGATATAAGAGGGTGGATAAGGATGAAATTGTAAACCCCAACAACTCCATTTATCATTATCTTTATTTGCCAATTGATCAAGTTTGCATTTGCATGTTTAAATTCGGTTTTTGTATCAAAACTACAAATTATTTTTCTTTCAAGTCTTATGCAATCAATTTATATGAAAGATAAGGCCTAAGAGTCCCTTGGGAAATGATTTGGACTTACTGTATATTATTACTTAATATGATCTAGTACACTTGCCAGGGGCTTAACAGTGGCCGACTGTTCTCTTCCGGGTGGCATGTGGCATCCTGGTTTTAACCTTAGCCACAAGGTTGAGTTCAATTTTGATGCAGTTGAGGAACAAGTGATGTCAAATACTTCTGAGAAGAAGATGGTCGAGTAATGCTTGGAGTTTGCTCTCCGGATGTCTGTCGCGGCTTGGAATCTGGCGTACGCCTCTAACAATGTTGTGCATGCTCAATGTGAGCAACAATACAATGAGGCTAAGAAAACGATTGAGGATGGTTGCCTATTGTTCGAAAATTTGTAGAATTCCGGTCAAGAGATGAAGCAGGTGATGGAACAACTCGAGCTTGATTTGGAGACCTCCAAGAAGACTATTTTGGAGCTGACCGAGGAGAGGGATGCTATTTGTCAAGCTCTGACTGAGGAAAATGAGTCCAAGGAGGAAATGTATGATGCAATTATCTTGGACCACTCTCGTGGTTTCAAGAAAGCTTTAAGGCAAACATCTCACCTCCTCAACTTGTCTCTAGAAGGGGTCAATTTTGACATTTATAAGGATGTTTATAGAGGGAAGATGGTTCCCATAGAGACCATTCCAGTCGGTACATTCCCGGACGATGACCCTGCGGCGGAATCGGCGGCTGTAGAGACGACGATGGAGGAGGTTGATACCAACGCTATCACTGAAGTTTCGGCCGTAGAGAATGCATAGAATATTCTTTGTACTGTAATGACTTTAAAAACATGTTTTTGTGGTGGGTTAGATTTCTTTATCTCTTTTAATTGTTATCGTTTTGACTCTGAACTGCTTCGTATAATTCATTGTTTATGTATTCGTTTGTCGTAGAATTTCGCCAAGTGTTTAATGGTGTATGCATGTACTTTGTTGTTTCTAACAAGAAAAGTACAAGTTAAAACATAAAGAATGAATTAGGCTTACTTGTATGATTGATCTTGCTTGGATTATTGATAACGGTCTAAAAACCTTTCTTTTTACACTTAAAATTGATATCAAAAGGCACCTTTTTTGACTTAGAATAAGCATGGAATCAAGCAAAACACTTAGTTTAGTCAAAAGAGAGGCAAAAGTTGTTTTTATAGATATTATGCTTGTTTTTGCATTGTTTTGTAGGATTTGATGAGATTTGAGGATGGGAGTGAAGAAAGGAGGACTGAGACTCCAGAAAAGTGGAAAAAAAGGAAGAAAAGAGGAGTCAAGTTAACCGCTCAGCGCTATTTCTAGCGCTGAGCGCCAGTTTCGAAGGTGAGTCCACTGTCTCTCGCTTGAGCGACGCCGCTAAGCATCCAACGATTTGGAGGCAAACCGCTGAGTAGTCGGCGACTTGGAGGCAAACTGCTGAGCGGTCAAATTAAGCGCTGAGCGCTAGAATGCTGCCTTGGGTTTAAATTTTGTTAATTTTATGCGTTATATATTTATGGCAGCAAGTGGCTAACTTGACAGAGAATGTCAGAGACCTTATTGACAGATTCGATAAATTTATAAAGGTCTATGATTCTCACTATGTAAGCCACCAGGCTAACTTCAAAACCTTGGAAATGCAGATGGGTCAACTGGCAAAAAGGGTGGAGACCACAGAAAAGAACCAATTTAGGGCTATTATTGATGTTAACCCTAAGGAGGAATGTAAAGTTGTTATGACTAAGAGAAAAGCAGAGGAGGAAGTTATTGGAGGAGAGTAGTGAGGAGCAAGATGAGGAGATGAGTGAAAACATGGAGATTGAGAGCAGTGAAGAACAAGAGGAGAGGATTGAAAAAAATGGAGAGAATGAGAAAAGAAGTCACTGTGGGCCATTCAGGGAAATTTTTAACCAGGTGACTGTTGTTCCTTTAAATGAAAGTCTTCCCCAGGTTCCTGTTTACTCCAAGCGCATAAAATACTATCTTGGAGAGTCGATAAATCTAGATGAAGAAGAAGAACAGGAATTGCATGTAAAGCCTAGAAAGAGACGTCATCCACCAAAGATGGAGGACTCAGGAAGTCTTACTCTTCCATGCGTGATTAAAGATGTAGATCTGGGGGAAGCCATGCTAGACTTTGGGTCTAGTATTAACATGATGCCTTTATCTTATCTGAATAAAATTGGAGGATTAACATTGAAACCATCAAATCTAATGGTGATGGTAGCAGATGGGACATCTTCAAGGCCGATTGGTATGGTGGAAGATGTAGTTGTTCGGATTGAACATCTTGAATTCTTGGTTGATTTCATAGTCGTGGATATGAACACGAGTGAAAGGATTCTAGTAATCTTGGGGAGGCCTTTCATGAAAACTTCTAAATTAGTGATGAGTATCTTTGACGGGAGAATAAGGTTGAAAGACCAAGTGTCCTAATGTATAATGGATCTAGGCAAAAGCTCACAAGACTACAAGAAATAGCTAAATATAAAGCTTCAAGGAGAGGAGCTACATTAGAAGAATCTGAAGGTACTGACACTCATGATTGTAATCATTTGCAGGTACCTAAAGATGAAGAGGTAGATAAAGGAGGAACAATTCACTTACAAGACACACCACTCCGACCTGGTATAAAGGTGAAGTACAAGAAGAAGGAGTGGGTAGTGAAAGAGCTTAAAGAGAAAGGAGTGGTGGAGATTGAAGCATCATACTCCAGACGTACCAAGAAGGTGGACAGAAGGAAGCTGAGGAGTTGGTGCACCAAGGACATCAACATGAAGGAAGAGACGTGATTTGCGGGAGGACATACTAATGGCAACCCCTTTAGGGACTTCCCATCCAAACAAGTATCAACTACAACTAAGACTAAAGAAAGGGAAGTAGAATATAGATTTCCAAAACTATTTCCTTATCTAAGTCTTACATAGATTCTACTTAAACTAAATACTTTTCTTTGCTTTGTAGGTGTCCAAATAAAAGTAGACCAAGGAAACCAAGAAGCTAGCCAAGCTAAGAAAGAGCAAAGGAGACAAGGAAGAGGACTTTAGAAGGCCTACGGATTTAAGGTAGCAACTTTCCTAAATGGAAACATGAAGAAGGTGTCATTCATGCTAGCCTCCTTCTTCATTGATGCACATGTTAAACATTGAAGCATGTTGCCAGTTGACAAGCTTCTGCCGCAAGCTTTTTCCAACTTTTTGCACGTGTTCAACAAGCTGAATGTGTAGCTTCAATTGCATGGCACATGAAGCCTTCTCCATCTATAAAAGAGAAGCTTCTTCCATTGTAAATCAACTTGAATGAAAGTAATGATATGCTTCTGAAATACAGCTTCTTCTTCAAGTTCAAACACTTTGCTAGCTTTAGCTTTGTATCCTCTAGCTTATTTCCCCTTAGGAAAGCTTTCTGAGCTAAACTTCATCACCACAATCCATCCAAAACACGTTTGCACCTTTTATCAAACACCTACCGTGCATAACATCCAACCTTCAAGAACTTCATTCCGCTGCAACTTTTGATCGGGATTTTTGTTCGTGCTCGAAGTATGAAAGTGTTTCCCATCATTTGGTAGTTAGAGCCAGCACGTCCACGCGGTTCTACATGAGCTAAGTCTTTCTTTCAAGTTTTTTTATTGCTTCTATGTTGTTCTGTTCTCATTGTACTGTTATATTGATTCTATGGTTTGATTCTGTGTTTGAGTGAATGTTTGATTCTATTCACTATTCATTAGTGTTTGTTATTCATTTTAATAGGTGCAATTCTTTTAATTAAATCCAATTCATCTTAATTCATCATTTCCGTCTCTGTCACGTCATGTGCAATGTTCTTTGCAGTTTTTCTCTGTTATACGTGTTTTGAATCTGTTCCAGTTTTTTGTCTTCATTTAATTGTGTTTGGTGCATTTGTTAGCCATATGTTACGCATTTCAAATATTGAAATACAGTTTACACCGATCATATGTGCTGATAGTTGTACCAAAAGTTGATTCCAGTGGCAAGTCTCTACATTAACCGTGCTTTTTGGTTTGAATTGGTAAGTTCTATTGCGAGCCAGATTTTCGTGTTTTCAATCTTTGGCTATGTTTGTTTGATGTGTTGGAACATGTTGAAGATGATTGTAATTCATTTCCATCACAGATCCATAAATTGAGTGATCATATTGCTTCAAATAGTTTTACATTCTACACCAAGCTTGGCTTGACTGTTCAACATGATATAATCTGTAGTTGGCAAATTTTGTTGTTTCTAAAGCATAAGACAAGTTTAATGATGATGATTTTAATCATGTTTCAAGTGCTGAACATCAGTCTTTGCCCTGCATCTAAAAATCAGTGGTTGAGTTGCTTGAATTATAATTCCCGTTCTGTGTATCTCGACTTTCATCATGTCATTACTCTTTTTGTATTGATTCCGATGTTTTAATACTTGAGAAAAGTTTCTGTTATGCTTTTATATATGTTTCAAGTGTTAAGAATCAAGGTTCATCCATAAATCACAAAAACAGTCGTTGAGTTGTTCATAACTCTGTATTCATCACTTTGTCACGGTATTCTGCAACTTACACCGTGTTGCTCACTCTTTGCTACGTTCTAAATCATTCCATAGTTACTAGCTCATATATTTCAGCTAACTCTAGTGCATAGGAACACTCTTGATTAATTTTTTATCCAGCCAGCTTTGATTTTATGCAATTTTTCAAATTCTGATGTAGATTTCTTGCTTTTTGCTACATAATGAGCAACTCTACCTATGATTTTGAGTATGTGCTTGTTTCTGTGCATAGTAGCTATTTGAAAATGTTTCTTTGAACATTTAAAACTTGTTTGCATGGTTTATTTGGTGTTTCTACAACCAAGGTATCAAATCACCTTTTGAACCATCATTTTTGCTTGAAATATGCAAGTGCCTACCTCATATTGAGATCCTTACTGTTTTGGATCTATTTCATTACATTTAGAGTCATTTTTGGTGAATTGAAAGTTGTTTGTTACTGTTCATATGGTAAATTTTGAACCAAACTGATATATACATGCTACCTCACCAAATTTTGCTCACTTTTGACAAGTGCACAAGTCATATTCTGCACTAGCTCTTTTCCTGGCTATTTCATAGCTTTCACAGGTTGGAATTGAGGATTAAAACTTGCTGGAAGTATCCTTTCCTCCTTTACACCACTGCCATTCATAATCACCACTGAAATCACTCATTTTCTACTCATTTTGCCACTGTAGTACATTTTGCTTGTTGTTTGGTATTCTTAGATAAAGTGCATTTTGGATTGGCATAAGCTGGGTTTCTGTTTCTATACACCATTACGTGATCCATATAATATATATCATTCATAAAAAGCAATTTAAACCCTGCAATCCACTCTTGAAAGTTCAAAAATCAGAAAAATACCAAAACTGCAGTTCATTGTGGCATTTCATCAAACAATTTTAAGTTTTCATCAAACACTTGCATTGCATATAATTCAATCAATGTTTTGAGTCTTTTATTGCTTATATAATCTGTTTTAGACCCTATCCTAGGTTCCTTTTGTGTGCTAGCCTTTATTTTAGCCCCAAGGTGATTAGAATTCACTTTTATTGGCTTTCATTCTACTGTAACGTTACTTTTTGGTGCAAAAATCTGGTGCAGTAGCAATTTTAAGCACTCACGGTTTGGTTGTTTTGTCTTGGATTATGGTGCTACTATGGTGGACTTCCAGAAACCAGTTTGCTTCTCCAAAAGGGGTAGCATACTAAGGAGTGGAAGCATTGCTAAAGTAATTAAAAGTTGGGACTTTGAGAGCATCTTCCTTGGCTGTACAGAATTGTTCCAGCAGTAATTTGTCAGCAGTAACATATCAAAGTTTGGCATTCTAGCACCTTGACACAACAGCCACACTTGGCTTTCTCATTTGCACACACTTTTTCATTGTACTTGTCACTTGGTATCACCGAAATTTGCGCTTAACTTGTTTCTTTTCCATTTCAAATTAAAGTGGCTTGGAAAAATGCTTTTCTAGCAATTCCAAGTATACAATCAAACATTGTAATAGCTTAGTTTCCACATCTTAGTGTGAAAGTGTGTCAAGTGGCTCCAAGTGTCATTTGCAGTTTCACTTAGGGTCGTTTTTGTTCTTCCATTCACTTGGCATCCTTTCTTTAAATTTTGTCTTGTTATTTTTGTTTTAAGTCTCCATGATATCTAGCAGCGTGTTTCATTTAGATAAACCTTCATTTGGTTTCTAGGTGCATTTCATCTTGCATTCAGAAAGCTTTTGAAAGACTTCTACATTGAAACTTGGATAAGAAACGTCAGGAGAAACTATGGCTAAGGAAGGACAAGGTTTCTAAGCTTTTCCATTGTGACTCACCTCTCCTTCCTGGGAGCTATTCGGTTTCTTCACCTTTAGAATCTTTATAGAAATCTTTCACAAAAAATAAAAAAGTTTTCATGTCTTGTTATGGTTCCTATCGGTCTCCTTCTTCATATAGATCCTCTGAGTCTTCTAGTCTTCATCAACCAATTACATTCAAGGAAATTAAAAGAAAACTTGATGAAGCTAGAAGAAGAACTTGTTCATTTTATCAATTTGAGAGAATTGAGGATTAGTTATATAAACAAGCTAGGGCAAATATTCCATTCTTTGGAGAGGATATTGGTGCATTGACATACCTAGCTTGGGAAAAGGACATTGATGACAATGGTTACATTGAAGATGGGAAAACATTTCTTGAAAGCTTAAATGACAATGTTTCCTTCTTACAGAACTAGAATTTGAAATTAAACTTAAGGAGTTAAAGGTTGAGACACTAGAGTTGAGAGTTAAGAGACTAGATGTTGAGAGACAAAAAGAAGAGGAAAGAAGAGATAAAGAGAAGAGAGAGAGAAGAAAGAGAGAAAGAAGGAGAAGAGAAAAAAGGAAGAAGAGAGACGCGAAAAAGAGAGAAGAGAATTGGAAAATAAAGAGAAGGAGCTCTTATTACTGATGGCAACCCCTACTCTTAACAATGCAATGAAACTTAAAAGGGAGGAGTTCTCATTCTTTACTTCTTTTCCAATTATTGTGCATTCTTCCATTTTTAATTTTTCTTTTCAATTAATTGCCATTCCATATTCTTTACCAACCTTTTCAAAAGATGGCAATTCCAATCTTGAGTTAATGTTACCCTTGTGTAAACAAGTAACTCAAGATACAAATAAAAAAACTTGGGAATATGGAATTCTCCAATTTTCCAAGACTCATTTTAGGAAAACCTTTTTCAAAAATACAAGACTTTTCTTTTGTATTCTTATCTTTTCTTACATCTTTGATCATACTCATTTTTACTATCTTTTGTACATATATTTTTGATCCAGGCGGACAACAAAAACCGAAGTTGTGCTTCTTTATTTCTTCCCGATTTGAGGACAAATGATTTTTAAAGAGGGATGGAATGATGGCAACCCCTTTAGGGACTTCCCATCCAAAGAAGTATCAACTACAACTAAGACTAAAGAAAGGGAAGTAGAATATAGATTTCCAAAACTATTTCCTTATCTAAGTCTTANATAGATTCTACTTAAACTAAAATACTTTTCATTGCTTTGTAGATGTCCNAANNAAAAGTAGACCAAGGAAACCAAGAAGCTAGCCAAGCTAAGAAAGAGCAAAGGAGACAAGGAAGAGGACTTTAGAAGGCCTANGGATTNAAGGNAGCAACTTTCCNAAATGGAAACATGAAGAAGGTGTCATTCACGCTAGCCTCCTTCTTCATTGATGCACATGTTAAACATTGAAGCATGTGACCAGCTGTCAAGCTTCTGCCGCAAGCTTTTTCCATCTTTCTGCACGTGTTCAACAAGCTGAATGTGTAGCTTCCATTACGCGACACATGAAGCCTTCTCCATCTATAAAAGAGAAGCTTCTTCCATTGTAAATCAACTTAAATGAAAGTAATGATATGCTGCTGAAATATAGCTTCTTCTTCAAGTTCAAACACTTTGCTAGCTTTAGCTTTGCATCCTCTAGCTTCTTTCCCCTTAGGAAAGCTTTATGAGCTAGACTTCATCACAACAATCCATCCAAAACACGTTCGCACCTTTTATCAAACACCTACTGTGCATAACATCCAACCTTCAAGAACTTCATTCCGCTGCAACTTCTGATTAGGATTGTTGTTCGTGCTCGAAGTATGAAAGTGTTTCCCATCACATTCTATTTGTTGTAAAACATTAGTTTCAGTTTATTTTATTTTGGACATGTAATTTCTAGATTGTTAAACAATTTTTGGGTAGCATTTACTGTGGGATATGAATTATTTTTTTTGTATTTACTGAGGAATATAGGTAAGTACCCCTACTAAAAGGTGTTGGGAGGCATTTATTGATGAGTGGTAGAAGCTTTGGGTCAAGATCGTGACGTTAAACAAGCATTATGGGTTTGAATGTTGCATGTGAGAAGCGAAAGGCATACAATTAAAAAATTGAAAGTTGAAATCAAGTGCTACATGTTTGAACACGTGAAGGCAAGCATAGAAGAGAGAAAAAAATTTTAACGCTCACCGCTGAGCGGTCCATTTAGCCACTGAGCGATGGCGGAGCAGACCCTAACACGGGCTTTTAAAAGCTCAACGTTTTGGGGGTTTTTGCACTTATCTTTAGAGTTCGCCCAAGCGGTCTCTACGAACCCTAGCACCTATCTTTCACTTTCAAGAGCTTTCCAAAGGATTTTCTCCACTTTTCCCATCACCCACTCATAAAAATCTCATCTTTCAACTATTCCATTGTCAAAAGTTTGGGGTTTTAGGTGAGAGCTTTGCATTGGGAGGCATTCATCATCAATTAAAAAGAGTTTGCAAGCATCTAAAGGATCTCCATTCAATTAAGTTATGCAATTTCATTTTTAGGGTTTCTAAAATTTAAATTTGATTAAGAACATGTGTAGGAACATGAAAATTAGGGCTTTTGAATTCTATGCATGATTTGATGAAATAGAAACCTTTTGCACCGATTTAATTGCATAAATTTGGTCTGGAATTATGAAATCTATGATTGAGTGGAGATTAAAGCATTTAGGAAAGGGTGTTTGCAAAACACTCGACACCGCCGCTGAGCGGTCACTTGGACGCTGAGCGGTGAACGTCAGGTTTTGAGTGGTTGATTTATTTCTGATGCAGGGACGCTGAGGGGTCTTGTTCTTCCCTCAGCGTTGGACAGTGCTTGATTAGGAGTATAATTGATGATTTAATAACCTTTAATGATGAACTTCTGTGGTTTTATGAACTTCATTTTATGTAGGGATGTCGTCATCTTCAAGGAGGGTGAAGACTGCTGGGAAGAAGAGGAAAGAGCCAGAGAGACCGAGAAGATTCTATTCCCATAGGTTCCTTTCTAGGAAACATGAGGAGCATTATGTGATTGTTTAAGAGAGAAGACTACTGATAGAGAGGAAGGCTATTTTTATTCTAGATTTGGCTCCTGAGTTTGGGTTGGAGATTGAGAGAAGAAACTGGGAAAAACTGGCTACATATCCTACGCCAGCTAGTATTGAACTTGTGAAGGAGTTCTATACAAATGCCTTACCCAAAGGAGGAGTGCCGATAGGGAGACACACTAGCTATGTTAGGGGGTAGGCCATCCGATATGACCTCGATACTATCAATAGCTTCTTAGGCACTCAGTGGCTAGGTGAGTAGTGCCAGTTTGCGTTGAACTTAGGGGAGTTTAGAGAGTATGAAGAGATTGAGAGGGTTATGTGTGTCCCTGAGAGGGAATCTACTGATGGATGTCAATGCTTAGAACAGGGGTTTTATCTTTCTCTTTTGTACTTTGAATTTTTAGAATAGGTTGAATTCTGTTGAGTAGTGTAGGTGTCTATGCTTTGCTTGAACACCTTTTCTGATTATGGTTTGACTTGATTGTTATTGCATGATAAGTCTTCTTAATGATGATTGGATGTGGATGATGATTGAGTCTGTGTTGCATGCTGATATACAAGTGAATTGTTCACTAGCTGTGTGAACAGATGTGTGATTTATAATTGTGGTTATGATGCTAAGAAGGGTGTATGAATGATGATGGAGAAAAGCATAGTTGTGTGAGGTATTGAGCTTCAGAGTCTTTATTGGTATATGTGCTATTTATATGGAAGCATGAATGATATTGCCTGAATCTTTATGATTGATTGAATTTCATGTGTATGTCATATGATCAAGGCCATTTTTGGAAGCCATACTTAGCCAAATATTTACCCAAAGTAAAGAGAATATGTTTGTTCTACCCTTTTTGAACCCTTGCCTTGAAACAGGATGAAAACCCTTGCTTTGAAGGTCTTTACCTTGAGTTGGGTTGAGAATAATTGTATGATAATAATAAGGTTCAAGTTTGGGGTTGTCGGGGGAAATTGAAAGGCAAAAGTAAGGCATTGAGCTCAAGTGTTGAATTAAAGGAAAGCATGAGAAAGAAAAAGAGAAGAAAAGAAAAAGCATGAAAAATGAGCTCACTGTAAAAAAAAAAGAAAAAAAAGGAAAGAAGTTGGGAATGAGTGAATTGGTTAAAAAGATAGTGTACTTGAATTTTGAATGTTAAAATAACTCTCTTAACTCAAGGATTTTGTGTTCCAGAAGAACCAATTTTTCTTGTTAGCCCAGCCTCATTATAAGCCTTGGAAAAGTTCTTGTGATGACATTTGTATGTGAGAATGTTGATTAATAACGGTCTAAAAACCGTTATTTTCATACTTAAATTTGATATTAAAACACACCCTTTATGGCTTAGAATGAGCTTAAAATCCAGTAAAACACTTAGTTATGTCTTGTGAGAGTCAAAAGTTGGTTTTAGAGATATTATGCTTGTTTTTACATTAATTTGCAGGGTTTTAAGGTGAAATGAAGATGGAAGTGAAGTAAGGAGGACTAAGACCCATGAAAGAAGGAGAAAAATGATGAAAAGAAGGGTTAAGTGAACCGCTAAGCGCCAGAATGGACCGCTGAGCGTTCAGAGCGATTAGAGGGAAACCACTCAGCTACAAAACTGACCGCTGAGCGGTCAAAGCGGCTAGAGGGAAACCGCTGAGCGGTGAACTTAGGCGCCTGAGCGATTGTCTGTTTTTATTAGCTAGATTCTGTAATCTTTCTGTTATCTTTTTGGGCCTATATATAGCCCCAGTGCGAACCAAAACTTATTCTTTTGGCAGAGAGAAACGTCCAGAGCTATTCCACATACCTTGGAGGAGGTTCTTTGGATGCTTAGGCTCCAATCTTACCAAGTTTAGGGTTATTTCTTTTATTCTTTCATCATATTTCATCTAGTTTCACCATGATTATGGTGAACTAAACCCTAGNTTGTTGGGGAACAATATAATCTTTTGAAACTCTCATATATCCAAATTCTTATTTATTTTATATGCTTGCATATGCTTGATTTATCAATTGTTGGGTTCTTCACCTTTGCTTAATGCTTTTATCGTTTAACTCATTCGGTAAATGTTGTTTGTCTTTATTGATACGAGGACGTACAGTAATGTCATGAACTGGTGTTGAATTCCTTGATTATGTTAATACCACCTAGGGATAGGGGTAGGACGATCAATTGTATTTTGCTTCCGCTTATCATGTATTATTAATTGCTAGGGGAGGCTAGAGATAGCAAGCTAGTAATTAGTAATAGGCTCTTTTCACCAAGGGATTGGGTTAAGGGTATACCAAGAAAGTTTGCATGACAATATGATAAATAAGCTAATTAAATAAGAAGAGTAGATATATGAGGGTGGATAAGATGAAATTGTAAACCCCAACAACTCCACTCATCCATAGTTTCTTAAAGCCAATTGAATCATTGCATTTGCGTGTTTATTTTTGTTCTTTGCATACACACCTCAATTTAATTCTTTTCTCAAGTCTTACACGATTTGTTTACATGAAAAGTAAGGCATTGACCTCAAGTGTTGAATTAAAGAAAAGCATGAGAAAGAAAAAGAGAAGAAAAGAAAAAGCATGAAAAATAAGCTCAATGAAAAAAAAAGAAAAAAAAAGAAAGATGTTGGGAATGAGTGAATTGGTTAAAAAGAGAGTGTGCTTGAATTTTGAATGTTAAAATAACTCTCTTAACTCAAGGATTTTGTGTTCCAGAAGAACCAATTTTTCTCTTTAGCGCAGCCTCATTATAAGCTTTGGAAAAGTCCTTGTGATGACATTTGTATGTGAGAATGTTCATTGTAGTAGATGAAGGGAAATTTTGTTTCATGTAACATGTGAGTAGCAGAGAGATGGAGTGAGCTCTTAAACACTTGCTTGGAGTGGATTGATAAATTGTATGACTACATCTTGCTTAGTTGATTGATCATTCATAAGAAAAACATTTATTGCAAAAGTATTTGATTATGTGAACTAAATTGAATAGAAGCATGTATGCATCTTGATAAGATTCCACTGAAAATCTAAATTGAGTAATTACTTGTTGTGAGAAAAATGAATTTTGGGATTGTTGAACTATTTTGATAAAAAGTGGAAAGCCAAGTTTTGTCCTGTTTGCTTGAGGACAAGCAAAGTTCTAAGTTTGGGGTTGTGATAACGGTCTAAAAATCGTTATTTTTACACTTAAAATTCATATAAAAACACACCCTTTTTGCATTGTTTAGTCAAAAGAGAGGCAAGCAAAACACTTAGTTTAGTCAAAAGAGAGGCAAAAGTTGTTTTTAGAGATATTATGCTTCTTTTTGCATTGTTGTGTAGGATTTGATGAGATTTGAGGATGGAAGTGAAGAAGGGAGGACTTAGACTCAAGAAAAGAGGAAAAAAGGAAGAAAAGAAGAGTCAAGTTAATCGCTCAGCGCTATTTCCAGCGCTGAGCGCTAGTTTCGAAGGTGAGTCCACTGAATCTCACTTGAGCGACGCCGCTGAGCGTCCAACGATTTGGAGGCAAACCGCTGAGCGGCGAAATGGAACGTTGAGCGGTCGGCGACTTGGAGGCAAACCACTGAGCGGTCAAATTAAGCGCTGAGTGCTGGAATGTTGGGCTTGAGCTTAAATTTTGTTACTTTTATGCGTTATAAATAGCCCCATTGCGACCTTCAGAGTAATCTTTTGGCAGGCAGAGACGTCTAGAGCACTTCTACACTCCTTGGAAGCGGTTTCTTGGATGCTTAGGCTCTAATTTATCAAATCTAGGGTTTACTCTTTCATCTTTTCCATTAATTCCATCTAGTTTCACCATGCCTATGGTGAACTAAACCCTTTGTTGTTGGGGAACAATGTAATGCTTTTGAAACTCTTTTATATTGAAATTCTTATTTTATTCATATGATTGTATTCTCAATTGTTGGGTTTCTTATCTATGATTAATGCTCTTATTCTTTAACTCATTCGATAAGAAGATATTTGCCTTTGTCGATACGGAGACGTACGGGGAAGTCATGAACTGATAGGAATTCTCTTGATTAAGTAATACTTCCTAGAGATAGGGGTAGGACGACCAATTGTATTTGCTTCTATAATATATTGCATTACTAATTACATAGGGAGACTATAGATGGTAAACTAGTAATTAGTGGTAGGCTCTTTTCGCCGAGAGATCGGGTTTAGAGTAGGCTAAGAAAGTTTGCATGACAACTTGATAATAAAGCGAATTTAATAAGAAAAGTAGATATAAGAGAGTGGATAAGGATGAAATTGTAAACCCCAAGAACTCCATTAATTCATATCTTTTCTTTTCCAATTGATTCACTTGCATTTGCATGTTTATTTTCATTTTGCATAGAACTACAAAATTATTTCCTTTTCAATCTACATGAAAGATAAGGCCTAAGAGTCCTTTGGGAGAATGATATTCGGTCTTACCATTTATATTACTTGATACGATCTGGTACACTTGCCAGGGGCTTAACAATTATTGTAATTGTATGTGAGTACTTGGATATTGTTTTATCCAACAACACATTTATACTTGGGCGTCTGGAAATGATCTATCCGTCAACGCTTTTATAATCGGGCGTTCGGATGGCTATCCGTCAACGCTATCATAGTTGGGCATCCGGATGGCTATCCGTCAACGCTATCATAATTGGGCGTCCGTATGGTGATCCGTCAACGCTATCATAATTGGGCGTCCAAATGGCTTTACATTAATGCTATCATAGTTGGGCGTCCGGATGGTGATCAGTTGCCCCCTAGGGTGGTGTACCCTAGTTCACTTAGATGCGTCCAGATGTTGGTTTACCCGTCAACGTGTTCGAGGTCAGTTGCCCCCTAGGGTGACGTACCCTAGTTTAGTTAGATGCGTCAGGATGTTGATTTACCCTTCAACACGTTCGGGGTCTGGTACCCCCTAGGGAGTGTTACCATGTTCTTTTGGCTGACGTTTCTTCGTCGTCCTTTTTGTTATCTGCATTTGTCATATCGGGTAACACGCAATATTTTGCATAGAATGTGAACTGACATATTTCATTCAAATAATCTAAAAGAATAACAGTACTATGAATAAAGGAAGGGAGTATGGGTAATAAACAATAACAGTATAACTTTAACTGTAATAGAATTTAAGATGCGTTGCATTCCAAGTGTTTGGGTAGCCCTTCCTTTGAGAAATTCTAGGCGATATGCTCCGTTCATCAAGTCTTTGAAAATGCGGAAAAAGGTCCTTCCCAGTTTTCTGCTAACTTGTCGTGCGCTTTATTTTTCCTGGCGTCTCCTTTCTTGTGCCAAACGAGGTCTCCTTCGATGAAGTTTTTGGGCTTTACCTTAGTGTTGAAGCATCGAGTGATTAGTCAATTTTGGGCTGCATTCCTTTTCATAGCTACCTCACGCCACTCGGGTAAAGTATCAAGGTTTATGCGTAGTTGTTCCTCATTAAGATTCATGTCCTGAATGTTTCGCCTTATAGACGGTTCACCCACTTCAATTGGAAGCATTGCGTCTGTGCCATAGGTAAGGTTAAATGGGGTTTCTCCAGTTGACCCATGCGATGTGCATCTATAGGCCCACAATACTTCAGGCAACTCTTCTACCTAGAACCCTTTAGCTTCTCCAAGTCGTTTCTTCAACTCAGACACTATTGCCTTGTTCGCAACTTTGGCTTGCCTGATCATTTTTGGATGCTTGATACCTAGATCTCTGAGGAAATCTTCTAGTTTCCGTTCTATGAACTGTCATCCGTTATCTATTACAATTTTGTGTGGTATGCCAAACTGACATATCAAATGCCAGATGAACTTTTGTAGTTTTTGAGCACTAAATACTGCTAAGGCCTCCGCCTCTATCCACTTAGTGAAATAGTCGACCGCTACTAAGAAATACTTGCATTGCGCTTTTCCTACCGGCAAGAGTCCGACGATGTCCATTCCCCACTGTGCGAATGGCCATGAGGAGATTATTTCGTGAAGCTCTTTTGGAGGGATTCAGAAATCATTTTCGTGCGACTAACAGGTAATGCACTTACGGACGAATTCTGTGTTGTAACATTTGTGGCAAATATTTCCAGCATTGGTTTGTCGAGGGTAGTCTTGATCACCGAGGAGAGTTGTGTTTTCTCTCAGGTGTGCGTCAATTTAGATAGGATATCTGCTCTGGAGTTTTGCATTCTGGCACATGAATGATGTTAAAACTGGGAAAATCTTTTATAAGATCAATAACCTTATGAAAGTAGCGCAGTAAGTGGTTATCTTTGACTTGGAAAGTCCCGTATGTGCCCGACTACCAATTGAGAGTCCATCCGGCATTCGAGGCGGTCAATCTCTAATTCCCTGGCTAGAATTAATCCGGCAATCAAGGCTTCAAACTCCGCCTGGTTGTTACGGAGTCAAAAATTGAAGGAGAGTGCCTGCTCAATGATGATACCGTTCGGTCCTTCTAATACTAAGTTGGCTCCTCCGCCTCTTTTGTCTGAGGAGTCGTCTACATTCAAGTACCACGTTGGTGTGTCAGTTGACTGTGGCAGTTCAGCTGCGGAATCTGCCAAATGTTGACCTTTGACAGAGCCTTGTGGTTCGAAGCGTAAGCCGAATTCGGATAGTTCTATCAACCACGCGACCATTCTTCCTGATAGGTCGGGTTTCCTGAGCATCTTTGCGACCAAATGATTTGTACGGACGACTACCTGGTGAATTTGGAAGTACGGTCGGAGACGTTGTGTCGCTGCTAAGAGGGCCAAGGCTACCTTCTCGATCTGCGAGTATCGTTCCTTCGCCCCTTGCAAAGTTCTGTTGACAAAATATATTAGCTTGAAGTCTGAGGTTTCCTGATTGAGAGCGACGCTCACCAAATGATTGGATGCGACCAGATATAGTTGCAGGTCGAACCCCTTTGTCAGACGAGCCATGACTAGGGGCCTAGTGAGGATGGCTTTGATCGTGGAGAAAGTTGTTTCACATTGGTCGTCCTAGTGATGTGGGACACCTTTCTTCATGTTCTTTAGGATGGGCTTGATGTGTTCTGCCAGTTTTGGGATGAATCGCGACAAGGATGTGAGGCGTCTGACTAGGCGTTGAACCTCCTTTAGTTTGGCGGGACTCTTAATCTCCAACACTGCTCAGCACTTGTCGGGATTGGCTTCAATTCCCCTGCATGTTAGCATGAACCCTAAAAATTTTTCGGCTAGGACTCCGAAGGTGCATTTTGAAGGATTCAAGCATATATTGTAACGCTTTATTTGTTGGAAAACCTCTGTTAAGTCTTTCAGGTGTTGCTGGTGTGAGTGACTTCGTACAACCATGTCGTCTACGTATACTTCCATGCATCTCCCTATTTGATGATGAATGATTTTATCCATGAGACATTGATAGGTAGCTCTCGCATTTTTTAGATCGAACGACATTACCTCATAACAGTAGTTGGCTCGTTCAGTTATAAAGGTTGTCTTTTCCTGGTCTAGAATGTACATTGGGATCTGGTTGTACCTTGAGTATTGTTGACTCTCTGGCAAGTGTACCAGATCATTTCAAGTAATATAATTGGTAAAACCCAATATCGTTCTTCCCAAGAGACTCGAAGGCCTTATCCTTCGTGCAAATTGAAATTGTAAGACTTGTAAATAAAATTAATTGGTGGGAATGCAAAAACACAAAATAAACATGCAAATGCGGTTGATTCAATTGACGAGAAAAAGACTATGGATGAATGGAGTTGTTGGGGGTTTACAATTTCATCTTATCTTCTCTGTCTTATCTACTCCTCTTATTTAATTTGCTTTGTTATCTAATTGTCATGTAAACTTTCTTAGTCTACCCTTAACCCGATCCCTCGGCAAAAAGAGCCTATTACTAATTACTGGCTTGCTATCCCTAGCCTCCCCTAGTAATTAATAACGCGTTAAGAACAAAAGCAAAAACAATTGATCGTCCTACCCCCTATCCCTAGGTAGTATTGCTTAATCAAGGAATTTCTCACCAGTTCATGACAGTATCGTACGTTCCCGTATCAATAAAGACAAACAACAGTTATCGAATGAGTTAAACGATAAAAGCTTTAAGTGCATATGAGAACCAAACAATTGAAAAATGATGGAAGAATGGAAAAGCAAACCCTAGATAGGATAAAGAGGAGCCTAAGCATCCAAAAGATCTTCTCTAAGGAGTGAAAATTAGGTTTGGTCGCCCTCTTCTGTCAAAAGAATGATTCTGAAGTCGCAATATGGTTATTTATAGCTGAGGAGCGTCACAGAAAACAGGCCCAAGCCCAGTAGACAACCGCCCGGCATCACACCTATGCCGCCCGGCGGTTTACCCATAATCACGCCAAAGCCCAGCAGTGGGTTCCACTGCCGGGCAGTTTGCCTTTTACCACAAAACCGCCCAGCGTCGTCGCCTGGGTGTCAGTCAGTGGCTTCTCCTCGCATTTGGCCGCCCAGCGGTGGATTTTGGCGCTGGGCGGTTCCTAGACTCTTCTTTTCTTCATTTTTCATCCTCTTTCTTGAGTCTAAGACCTTCATCTTCAATCCCATTCTTCACTTTCATCAAAGATGCTACAAAACAATTCAAAACAAGCATAATACCACTAAAAATAGCTTTTGACTCTCGCCTGACTCAATTTATGTGTTTTGCTTGATTCTAAGCTCATTCTAAGTCTTATAAGGGTGTAATTTGGTCTCAATTGACAAATGAAAATAACTGTTTTTCTATCGTTATCAAGTATGCATCCAGGAAGCTTAATACGACGTGCCCCGAGGCCCCGTCCACTAGTCGATCAATGCTCGGGAGAGGATAGGAGTTTTTTGGGCACGCTTTGTTGAGGTCAGTGAAGTCAACACACATTCTCCATTGGTCGCTTGACTTTTTCACCATAACGACATTTGCCAACCAAGTTGTGTAGGTTACCTCCTGGATGAATCTTGTCGTGATTAATTTATTGACCTCTTCTTGTACGACTTCCCTTTTCTGATCACTGAATCTTTGCTTCTTCTGTGCTACCAGTCTTGCTTCCTTGAATATGGATAGCTTATGCGTCATGACACTTGGGTGGATTCCTGGCATGTCCACGACACTCCATGCGAATAGTCTGGCATTGGCTTTCAATAGTTCGGTCAGGTTCCGTTCATCACCTAGCTCAAGATCGGCACCAATGGTGGTCGTTTATGTCTCGCTCCTACCCAAAACGAACGACTTCACATCTTCCAAGGGTTGGATTCGGTCATTTGTATTGACTCTAGGATCTAGGTCGACCACTATTGTTTTTGGCCTCCTAAACCCTCTTTTAGAGACGTAGGGGGCAATCTTCAAGCCGGCGACGTAACATTGCCGTGGCATTTTCTGATCTGCCTTTACTATGCAAATGGTCCCTCTTTCTAACAGGAATTTCATTGTTAAATGGGGGGTAAACACGATCTCCCCAAAAGCATTTAAACAGGGTCGTCCGAGGAGGGCGTTATAAGAAGTATTTGCCTCCACCAATAAGAATCGTACTCTCAACTCTATCATTTCTCCACATGTTCCCAACCGAGTCCTCAAGTCGAGGTATCCTCGGGTGTCTACTAGTTCCCCTACAAACCCCATTATCTGTTCGTTAAACGGGGCTATTATATCTTCTAACAATTCCATCTTTTGGAATGTCGTCCAATATAATATATTAACCGAGCTTCCTTGGTCGATTGGAACTTTTCTAATGTCGTATAACGCTATTTGGGCAGTGATCACCATAGGGTCATCTTGGTCGGGGTCCGGGGCGTGGAAGTCTGCGTCGGTGAACGTAATGTCCGGCATGGATAAGGGATTGTGACTTACTGTGTGAACACTTCTTAAACTCCTCAGACATCTTTTTTGAGCCGAGGATGAGGCTCCTCCTCCAGCAAAACCTCCAGAAATGGTATCAATTCGACCTCTAACCGGTCTATCGCGCTCTTGTTCCCGGGGGCGACTTCGGGAACGATTTCTCTGACAATCGTTCCTTCCAAACGGCCATTCGGGACTTACGCGTATTATTTCCTTCCTAGGAGAACGTCTTCTTTGGTTTGCCTCTTCTTTTACGAATTGTCGGAGGTATCCTGCTCGGATAAGCCTCTATAACTCGTCTTTGAGTACATGGCATTCTTCCGTGGTATGCCCCCGGTTTTCATGAAATCGGCAGATCTTGGTTTCGTCTGTGTCTCTGGGTGAAGGTCGCTTTCTGAGGGTGATGAGGTTGGCTTGTAGAGCTTTTTCAAGTATTCTTTCCCTCGGTGTGTTGAGATTTGCGTAGTGATCATATCGGGGACCTAGGGGTATGGGTAGGTCCCTTCGAGGAGGTTTTGGACCCAGGTCTCCTTCGCGAGGTCACTTTGTTTCTTTTTTGTTTCCATTTGTGGGGGCCTCCAACTACTACTTCCTTCGCGAATTTCTCTAGTCCTCCATTTGAATGAACTTGGTCATTCTTTCCTGGAGTTCTTCCATCGTACTGGGTGGCTTAGCATACAGATATTCTGAGATGTACCCTGGTTTTAAGCAATTAGGCAAATTGCTGATGATTAATGTATGGTTGACGCCTTTCACTCGTCTCGCTGCTTCGTTGTATCTCTACATGAACGCTTTGAGGGTCTCGTCTTTCTTTTGTTTGAGGTTAACAAGCTCGGTTGGGGTTACCTTTTGCTTTCGATTGATTGCATATTGTTTCCTGAATAAAGTGGTGACAATGCCAAAGCAATCTATTGAGTTAGGAGGAAGGGTGTAATACCATTCTAATGCCTCACCTTTCAAAGATCGGGAAAAAGCCCTACACTTGATTGGATCACTTCTGGAGTAGAAGGTCATAGAATCGATGAAGTTTCTGATATGATGTTCTGGGTCCGAGGTGCAGTTAAATCTTTCCATCGGTGGCGGGGGACGATCAGGCATCGGAGCTTGCATAATAGCCTTTGTCAACAGCAACAGGTTGGGAGACCGACCGATTTGCAAAGGCGTTGGCTCCGTGTGAACGCTTTACTCGCGGTTCCGACTTCCCTGGTTGTTGTTCCTGTTGGTGCCGGACATATCAGGTGGAGGGCACTATCCTCTCAGTACGACAATCTCCTCAGCCTGTTTCTGTTATAATTCTTGTTGTTGGCATATGGTCCGGGCCTGCTCCTCCATTGGTGCCGCTTACGCCGCTATTTGTGTCATTTGTGCTTCTAACTGAGCTTGCAGTTCTCTGATCATATCTCTGGAGTTGTTGTTGTCCATATTACTTGTGGTCACCATTGGGAGTCTTCAAGCCTCTGGGCCCTACGGTGGGCGCCAAAATGTTTCGGTATAAATTTTAAGGACCGAAAGACTGACCTGGATGACGCGATTTTGTCAGTTTCTAGTATCTGAATTTCTCCAATCGCTCGCTCGTATTGGTTGTTGACCGCTCGCTTTACTTCAATCTTTACCGTCTGGTAATCTTCAAGCTTTGACCAAAGGGTGAGATACCTACAATGGCACTCTGACGCTCAAGTTAGGCGTGTGGTGGAAGAACCTCGTTCTTAACTGAATATTTAGTGAAGGGTTTTCACTATTTGAGTAGTTTTTTTAGTGTGATTAGAACGTACCTGGCTTGTGACCTCCCTCCTCTATTTATAATTTGTCTCATGAAATATAAACAGAGTTA
This sequence comes from Vigna radiata var. radiata, assembly GCF_000741045.1. NCBI lineage: Eukaryota > Viridiplantae > Streptophyta > Magnoliopsida > Fabales > Fabaceae > Vigna > Vigna radiata. The sequence continues at coordinate 256,301 of NW_014543810.1, read as the reverse complement.
GTATAAAAACAACCAAATGAATAAAGACGATCTTACTTGCATGTTCGTTCCAATATTTCTGGCTTTATATCCGTTATATCTTTAATTAGATATCCTTGAATTATTTTATCCTTAATTGGGCTTCTTGGCCCAATTTGATTTAGTTGAATAAAGACCGGCCCAATCGCGTCTTACCTTGTTCCGTGTCTTTTTCTGTTTCTTTTACATTCACTTTGACTGGATCACTCGATTTTATTGCATCACCTTCAATCATAATATCATACCGTAAATAGGTAATAATATTAAGCATTACTTTTTTTATGATATTTTTATAAAATGTTTTCTTATTAGTTTTTAGTATCAAAATAATTATATTTTTTAATTTTCATTTTCAAATAATTATTTTATTTCTCCTTTTCATAGTATATGTGACATAGATAATAATTATCTTTTGGAAGAAATATTGTGATTTTTTTATTATTTAATGCTTTTATTTTAAATGCTACAAATATTTATTTAATTATAATTAATTTATGGATTAAATATTATCCATTAGACTTCATTCCTAAATTCAATAAGCTAAATTATGAAAATATACAAGAAAATAACACATATAACACATTATTATAGTAATAATGATGATAATGTTAGAAGTGGGTTTTAGGGCTAATTCAACCCCACCCTCACGCCGAGTTATATACATCTCGAGCGTGAGACTATATATTAATGGGTGGTCCGATAACGACCTAATAGCAGGTGGAACAATATGCCCAACAATATCGCTAGGATAGGCTCTAACCATAGCTCTGATACAATGTTAGAAGTTGGTTTTAGGCCTAACTCAACCCCACAAAACCGGCTTGTAAGGTGAGTTCTGCACCCCACTTATATATATATTATAAATTGGCCTTATCTCTAGTCGATGTGGGACTTCCAACAGATAATAATAATTCTAATTTCATACATTTCTTGTTTTCTTTTATTGTCTTCGTTCTTTCTAGATTATGGATTTTAACATGTTTGTTACTTTAAGTACATGAATTTCTAGAAAAGAAATAAAAAATAGATATTGAGCTGTTCCAAAAACTTAACACTTCGTTTTCAAGTAGTAACCAACATGTATACATGACAATGTTTATTATAAATCAGTGAAATCATTTTATATATAGTATATGTCAATTGATGATATGATACTATTTTGGAGTAAATTTTGGGACCGAGACACTGACCTGGATTCTGCTGCTTTCTGGTACTGGGTCGCTTGGCTTTTTCGATTTTCTGCCACACATTCCTCGAACCGTCCGTCGCGCTCCAAACTCTGACCAAAAAGGGGGGGTACCTGCAAAGGCACTCTGACGCTCAAGTTAGGCGTTTGCAGTAGGATGCTCTCATCTCTTAGCAAAGCAATGCTCAGAGTGAGGTGATTTGATAATAGAGTTTCTGTGTGAGGATGATGAAAGTGGAGAATGAGACGAGTGTAAAACGTACCTCGTTTGGAGTCTTTTGCTCTTTATTTATAGGCCTTGAGTTAATATAAGATTAACAGAATATAAACAGAATAAAATATAAACAAACTTACTTGTTTACAGACAAACAACTTCCTTTATATCTCTAATTAGATATTATTTGATTTTCCAGTATATATCTTTAATAAAATCCCTTTAATGTTGGTGGTTACAGGCCCAATAAGAATGTGAGCCCAATAAAAATTGGCCCAATTACGGCCCAGTATAATGGGTGACTCAGTTTCTTTTGTAACTGGGCGTTTATTTATCATAACCGACCGGTCCTCGACCGCTTATCGTACATCATCTCCCCCAAGTCCGAAGGAAAGATAAGGGTTCAGTCTGGCTTGACTGTAGGACTTTTACGAGTGCTGGAGAAGGTAGTGGTGGATCGGTGTTATAACCGTGTGCTATGAATGTTTGTCAGTAGGTGAGTCCAATGGATTTGTTCACTTATTAATGTGTTTTTGGAACGTTATAGATGCGCTATCGTTTCATAATCATAGAAATAATTAGGTATTTCCCACTTTGAGGGTAGTGGCAGAGTCGCTAAAAAGGAGCCGTCAAATCATCTGCATCTAACGGTAGGGGTTACATGGCAGTTTCGTAAGTTGTACGCATTGATGAGAAGTTTCCTCAGGTGAGCTTAACCGTCATAACCACATTAGCATTGTTCATCCAGGCTCTGAAGCTTTTCAAATTTCTCCTCTCCAAAGCGTCTTTGCGCTAGGTCTTCTTCCTTTACCTAGGTAATCATGGCTTCTTTTTCTCCTGTTTATTCATTGTCTGACAGTGAGGAAAGGGGTTGCGATGTCGTGCCGGACGCACAGACTCAATCTGGGAGTTCTGCGTCGTCCCTTCTTAGTGGGGATAGTGTATTTGTAAGTGGTGGAGTTGTCGTCGACGGCCCTGAAGAGGGTTGCTCGTCATCTCTGTTGGACTACCAGTGGAACTCTCATGAGGTTGACAAACACAATACGGTGCTTTTGAATAGGGCTATATTATTGGAATGGGTGAATAACAATTGTGTACTTAGAACCTTAGGTTATTGACGAAGGTTGAAAAACAGTTATTTTCATATGTCATTTTAGACCTAATTACGCCCTTTACTACTTAGAATGAGCTTAGAATCAAGCAAAACTCAATAAATGAGTCTGTAGAGAGTCAAAAGCTGTTTTTAGCGATATTATGCTTGTTTTGCATTGTTTTGTAGCTATTTTGAGGAAATGAAGAATGAAGCTAAAGATAAAGGTCGTAGACTCAAGAAAAGAGAAGAAATTTGAAGATTTGAAGAGTCGACGCACCGCCCGGCGGCAACTTACACCGCTGGGCGATCCAGGGCGAGGAGTAAGCACTGGCGTTGGCACTGGGCGATTTTGAGGGAAACCGCCGGGCGGTGACCCTTGCCGTTGAGTGGTTTGGAGGCTTATGGGAAACCGCCGGGCGGCACACTTATTCCGCCGGGCAGTGGTCCATTGGGCCTAGGCCTGTTTTCTGCTGCGCTTCTCACCTATAAATACCCCTATTGCGAGTTCATAGTCATTCTTTTGACAGGGGAAGACGACCAGACCTAATTTTGCTCTCTGGAGAGGATCTCTTAGATGCTTAGGCTCCTTTTCATCATTTCTAGGGTTTGCTTTTCCATTCTTCTTCCATTTTTCATCTAGTTTCACCATGAAAATGGTGAACTAAACCCTATTGTTATTGGGGGAAAATATGTAATCTTTTGATACTCTCTTTTTTTGAAACTCATGATTATTTATATGGTTTCCATATGTTTGATTGTTAATTGTTGGGTTCTCATCTGTGCTTAATGCCTTTATCGTTTAACTCATTCGATAACTATTGTTTGTCTTTATTGATACGGGGACGTACAGTAATGTCATGAACTGGTGAGTAATTCCTTGGTTTTGCAATACCACCTAGGGATAGGGGTAGGATGATCAATTGCGTTTAACTTGTGCTCTTTAATGCTGTATTATTTTCTAGGGGAGACTAGGGATAGCAATCGAGTAGTTAATATTAGGCTCTTTTCATCGAGGGATCGGGTTAAGGGTAGGCTAAGAAAGTTGCATGACAATTAATTAATCAAACTAATAATTCAAGAGGAGTAGATAGGAGAGAGCGGATAATGATGAAATTGTAAACCCCCAACAACTCCATTCATCCATTGTTTTCTTCTTGTCATTTGAATCAACCTTTTTTGCATGTTAATATTTTTGTTCTCAAATAAAATTAATTATTTTTATTTTCAAGTCTTATTAATTTAATTCACGTGAACGAGAAAGCCTTTCGAGTCTCTTGGGAAGAACGATATTGGGTTTTACCAATTATATTACATGAACGTTTTGGTACGCTTTCCAATCCGTCAACAAGTTTTTGGCGCCGTTGTGAATTGATTGAATTTGACTTGATTTTATGTTTATTTTTATTTTTGTTCTAATAAATGTTTTCTAGGGTTTTGTGCCTAATTTTTGCAGAATGCAGTTTGGACAATAATTTGATTTTGTAGGCACTCAATTCTACCAAAATAGTTTCGATCCCTGAAATGTGATGACGGACTTGAGCGTTTGTCAATAGTGTTGATGGACTTGGGCATCCATGAGGCGGCAGGACATGGTTGGTTGTTACTTTGTATAAACATAGAGAAAAATTGGTGAAATAAACATTCATCATATAGAATTAGGAATTAAATCTGGGTGTTTGTGAACTATAAAATATAGAAATATTGGAAAAACAATATTGTTCTAACTGTAATAGAATTTGAGGTGCGTAGCATTTCAAGTGTTTGGGACAACCTTGCCGTCAAGAAACTCCAGTCGGTGAGCTCCGTTCTTCAAATCTTCTATGACCCGAAAAGGGCCTTCCCAACTTTCTACTAGTTTGCCATGCGTGTGATCCTTTCTGGCATTTCCCCTCTTGCGCCATACGAGGTCTCCTTCAGTATAACTCCTTCGTTTGATTTTAGTGTTGAAACGCCTAGAGATTAGTCTTTTTTGAGTTGCGTTCCTCACCCTTGCCGCCTCTCGACGTTCAGTTATTGTGTCAAGGTTGACACGTAAATGTTTTTCATTGAGATCCATGTTTTGAATGTTCCTTCAGAGTGATGGTTCGCCAACTTCAACTGGTAGCATCGCATCAGTTCCGTAGGTGAGATTGAAGGGAGTTTCTCCAGTCAAGCCGTGCGGGGTACACTTGTAGGCCCACAACACTTTGGGTAATTCTTCCACCCATAACCCCTTAGCTGCTCCCAATCGTTTCTTCAGTTCAGACACTATGGTTTTGTTGGCGGCTTTGGCTTGGCCGTTTGTTTGGGGGTGTTCCACTGAACTCGTAACATGTTGGATTCCCACACTTTTCAGGAATTCTTCCAATTTGCGTTCGACAAATTGTCGACCGTTATCAGTTATGATTTTCTTCGGGATGCCGAATCGGCATATTAATTGCCAGATAAATTTTTGAACTTTATGAGCAGTAATTAACGCCAAAGCCTCCCCCTCGATCCACTTAGTGAAATAGTCGACTGCCACTAGAAGAAATTTACACTTGGATTTGCCGGTCGGTATGGGTTCGACTATGTCCATTCCCCATTGGGCGAATGACCACGGTGAAGTTATCTCGTGAAGTTTCTCTGGGGAAACCCGAAAGTCATTCCCGTGTGATTGACATGAGATGCACTTGCGAACGAAATCGACGCAATCGGTTTCCATCGTCGGCCAATAATACCCGGCTCAGAGTATTTTGGCCCTTAGTAGTCTAATTCCTGAATGAGCTCCACAGATACCGTGATGCAGTTCTTACATAACATATTTAGCTTCATCGTCAGATAAACATTTCAGTAGGGGGGAAGTGTATCCTCGTTAGTATAAGTCGTCCCCTATCATCATAAACAGGGCGATTCGCTTAGAATCGGTCGTACTGATTTGCACCCCCTGTTCTTGTTGGACCATCAACTGCAATATATCTTTTCTCCAACGGTTCTAGTCGCGGTAACATCAGTAGCGAACATTTCAAGTGCTGATTTATCAAGAGTGCTCTTGATAACCGAGGAGAGTGGTGTCTTTCCCCTGACGTGCGTCAATTTGGATAGGAGCTCTGCTTTGGAATTTTGCGATCTGGGCACACGGGAGATTGTGAAACTGGAAAAAATTTTAGTTAAATCACTGACCTTGTGGAAATATCGCAGCAAATGGTTGTCTTTGACCTGAACGTCCCGTTTAGGTGTCCCACCACCAATTGAGAGTCCATTTTGCATTCAAGTCGATCGATTTCCAACGCTCGAGCTAGGATTAATCCGGCGATCAGTGCTTCGTATTCTGCCTGATTATTGTTGAGTTGGAAGTTGAAAGAGATGGCTTGTTCGATGATAAGGTTGTCAGGACCCTCACAAACTATTCCTCCTCCTCCTCCTCCTCGTTTGTCTGAGGAACCATCAACATTAAGATACCATAATGGTGCTTCTGCTGGATAGGGTGACAGAACCTTGTGGTTCGAACCGTAATCCGAACTCAGATAGCTCCACCGACCATGCAACGATACGTCCAACAAGATCGGGTTTCCGGAGGATCTTGGCAACTGGATGGTTGGTACGTACAACCACCTGATGGCTCTAAAAGTACGGTCGGAGTCGTCTGGAGGCTGTCAGGAGGGCAAGAGCCACCTTTTCTACTTGCAAGTATCGTTCCTCCGCTCCTTGCAAAGTCCTACTGATGAAGTAGATTAATTTGAAATTTCGAAGTTCTTGGACGAGGGCAACGCTCACCGAGTGGCTAGTTGTGGCCAAGTATACCTGTAAGTCATATCCCTCCATCGGACGAGCCATAACTGAGGGGCTGGTGAGGATCGTTTTGATTGTAGAGAAGGTCGTTTCACACTGGTCGTCCCAATGACGTGGGATATTTTTCTTCATGTTTCTCAAGATAGGTTTGATGTGTTCGACCAGCTTTGGTATGAATCGTGAAAGGGCGGCTAGGCGTCCCACTAGTCGCTGCACCTCCTTCCGTTAGGTGAGGGTTGGCATTTCGAGCACCGCTCGGCATTTATCCGGGTTAGCTTCAATTCCTCTCCGTGTTATCATGAAGCCGAGGAATTTCCCGGCCGGCACTCCGAAAGTGTATTTCGAAGGGTTAAGCCGCATATTGTAGTGTTGTATCTGCTGAAAGACTTCTGCCAAGTCTTGAAGGTGTTGTTGATCTGAATTGCTACGTACAACCATGTCGTCCACGTATACCTCCATGCATCTGCCTATCTGGTGATGGAAAATATTTTCCATAAGGCGCTGGTAGGTTGCCCCAGCGTTCTTAAGGTCGAATGGCATCACCTGATAACAGTAGTTAGCTCGTTCGGTTATGAAAGCTCTTTTTTCTTGATCCGGAGTGTACATCATGTCCTAACACTCCATCAACTAGCCGATCGACGCTGGGAAGAGGATATAAATCCTTAGGGCACGCTTTATTTAGGTTCGGGAAATCCACACACATTCGCCACTGACCGTTCGCTTTCTTGACCATAACAACGTTCGCTAACCAGGTTGTATAAGGAATTTCCCGGATGAATTTTTCCTTGGTTAATTTGTTGACTTCCTTTTGTATGGCGTCCCTCTTTTCATCGCCGAATCTCCGTTTTTTCTGTGCCACTGGTCGGGCTTCTTTGAAAACAGATAATTTATGCGTTATGACGCTCGGGTGTATCCCAGGCATATCGGCGGCGCTTCATGCAAACAGCTTGAAGTTGGTGCGTAACAATTCTGTTAGGTTCCGCTCGTCTTCCAGTTGTAGTCCAACGCCAATGGTTGTGGTTTGATCTTCACTTCGCCCAAGCATGAACATCTTGACCTCGCCCTGGGGTTCGATCTGATCGTCTGTGTTCGTTCGAGGGTCTAAGTCGACCAGTATGGTCTCCGATTGTCTGGCTTTATTTTGAGGGATGAATGGTGTCATTTTTAGTTCGGCAACATAGCACTGCCGAGCTGTCTTCTAGTCTGCTTTCACTGTACATATGTTCCCTTTTTCGGACGGAAACTTCATCGCCAGGTGGGGAATGGACATGATTGCACCGAAAGCATTCAGGCAAGGTCGTCCGAAAATAGCATTGTAGGCGGTATTGGCTTCCACCAGTAAAAACCGTACGCGTAGTTCTTTCGAACGTTCTCCCGTACCTAGTGGTGTTCGTAGGTCCAAGTATCCCTGAGTGTCTACCCTTTCCCCGGCGAACCCTACGATCTGTTCATTAAAAGGGGCGACGACATCCTCTGAAAATTCCATTTTCTGGAACGTGGACCAGTAGAGTATGTTGACTGAGGTTCCTTGGTCAATCAGAACTTTGCTAACATCATATTGTGTTATCCGTGCGGTAATGACCATAGGGTCATCTTGGTCAGGATCCGGGGCATGGAAGTCTGCGTTGGTGAACGTGATGTCCGGAATTGATAGATGGTGACGGCTTACATTGTGAACACTTTGCAGGTTTCGCAGATGCCTTTTCCGGGTAGAGGATGACGCCCCTCCCCCAGCAAACCCTCGAGAGATCGTATCAATGCGTCCCCTAGCTGGCCTATCGTATGCTCTTCCTCGGGAACGACTTCTCGACCGGTCTGTTGGCCGAGTGGTTTTCTCCGGACTTCTTCGAATGGGCTCCTTTCTAGGGGAGCCTCTCGCTCGGATAAGCCTCTCTAGTTCATCCTTCAGTCCTTGACAGCCTTCGGTAGTGTGTCCCCCATCATCGTGGTATCTGCAGATTTTAGTATTGTCTGCGTCCACGGGTGTCTCTCGTCTTCGTACGAAAATGAGGTTGGCTTGTAGGGCTTTGTCAAATATCCTTTCTCTAGATGTGTTGAGGTTTGCATAATGGTCATAGCGGGGACCTAACGGCATCGGCAGGTTCCTTCGTGGGTTTCTTTGCAGTCAATCTCTTTCGCGAGGGTGCTTTACCTCCTTTCTAATCTCGTTTGTTGGGGTTTCTGACGTTTGTTTCCTGCAAGAGATTCTCTGATCCTCCATCTTGATGTACTTGGTCAATCTTTCTTGGAGCTCTTCCATCGTTTTAGGCTGTCTGGTGTATAGATGTTCCGAGACATATCCCAACTTTATACAGTTAAGGAGATTGCCGATAATGAAATCATGATTGACACCCTTCACTCATCTTGCTGCATCATTGTATCTTTGCACGAACACTCTCAAAGTCTCGTCTTTGCCTTGCTTTATATTGACGAGGTCGGCGGGGGTTAGCTCGTCTCTTGGGTTGATGGCATATTGCTTCTTGAACAGAGTAATGACAGTGCGGAAACTATCAACTGAGTTAGGGGGAGGGTGTAATACCACTCCAGAGCTTCTCCTTTCAAAGACTGGGAGAAGGCCCTACACTTGACCGGGTCGCTGTTGGAGTAATAAGCCATGGAGTCAATGAAGTTTCTGAGGTGATGCTCGGGGTCAAAAGTGTCGTCAAATTGTTCGATGGAGGTAGGAGGTCTATCGGGCATTTGGGCTTGCATGACGACATCAGTGAAGGGCAACGGGTTGGGTGACTGATCGTTTCATGGAGGCGTGTGTCTGTCGTGTCCGTTATTCTGGCTTCCTTGAGTCTCGGACATTTCAGGAGTCGCACGTTGCACCCTCAGCCGGGCAATTTCTTCGTTTTGCTTCTGTTGTGTCTCTTACTGTTGTCTTATAATCTGGGCTTATTCCTCCATTCGTTTAGCCTGGGCTTGTTGAAGCTCCTGTTGTTGACGTATGGTGCGGGCTTGTTCTTCCAGCTGTGCTTGGAACTCCCGGATCATCTCCATCTGGTTAGGGTTGTCCATGCTCCTCGTGGTGACCATTGGGATTCTTTAAGTCTCGGCCCCACGGTGGGTGCCAAAATGTTTCGGAGTAAATTTTGGGACCGAGACACTGACCTGGATTCTGCTGCTTTCTGGTACTGGGTCGCTTGGCTTCTATTTTCCGCCGCACGTTCCTCGAACCGTCCGTCGCGCTCCAAACTCTGACCAAAAAGGGGGGGTACCTGCAAAGGCACTCCGACGCTTAAGTTAGGCGTCTGCAGTAGGATGCTCTCAGCTCTCAGCAAAGCAATGCTCAGAGTGAGGTAATTTGGTAATAGAGTTGTTGTGTGAGGATGATGAAAGTGGAGAATGAGATGAGTGTAAAACGTACCTCGTTTGAAGTCTTTTGCTCTTTATTTACAGGCCTTGAGTTGATATAAGATTAACATAATATAAACAAAATAAAATATAAACAAACTTACTTGATTACAGACAAACAACTTCCTTTATATCTCTAATTAGATATTATTTGATTTTCCAGTATCTTTAATAAAATCCCTTTAACGTTGGTGGTTATGGGCCCAATAAGAATGCGAGCCTAATAAAAATTGGCCCAATTACGACCCAGTATAATGGGTGACTTAGTATCTTTTGTAACTGGGCATTTATTTATCATAATTGACCGGTCCTCGACCGCTTACCATACATCACACCTGTCAAGTATTGCACGTTCAATGTACATGTGGTTTCGACAACGAGTATAAGTTTTAACACATGGGAAGAAGCGAGTGAGCGATGTGACACGGATCGTTTGGGTTCGAAAAAGCCATAGTACAGATACTATTTTACAGTACTTGGGAAGAAAAAAATATTTAAGTTAATCAAATTAAATATATTTTCCTATTAATATATCATGTGAAATCATTAATATAATCAAACTTTGTTTTATGTTTTTATGTTGTACATTTTTATTACATGAAACTAGCCCGACTCATGTCCTAAATTCCTCCCCGGATTATAACTTATTGAAAACATATTTTACAATATGGTTTTAGCATGTTTCTACGCTTGGCCTTTCCGTTAACCACACACCACTAATATTTTACCACACAACAAGTAACTAATGTTATTCTTTGGCCATGCACAATATAGAGGAGCCAAATCTTCTTGGCTTCCCAAACTAATGAGAAATTAACATTTTTAAAATATTCATATCTTCCAAATTTACACGCTTTCTATAATTCGTTGGGCAAAATGCCCACATTTTCTACCAAAACCACCAATTAAACACACAAACACAATTATAATATTCATGCATATCTTTCCTTTCTTCTTTCTTCCTCACTTAATGATTACTCGAACAGATCAATACATCAACACAAGAACAAATTACCAGTGATCATCTTTTAACTTCAACGAAACCGGTTATTTTTACATGCATGCAACCATATGATACATAAATAACAAACAAATGAGCATGCAAAAAGAGAGTCCTCTCATTAGACTCCACAGTTTCGACCAAGGCCATGCATGGCTCGCTCTCTTGCACCTTCTCATTCACATGTCACCGCCAGTAACCGGTCAACCGGTAACTCCGGCAATAGAACCCGACAGCAACAAATCCGTCATCGTCATCATGGTCATCATCGCCATAATGTTCCTCATCTCAGCCTTAATCTCTCTCTACTCTCGCAAATGCTCCGACCGACAAGCGATGGCACGTGGCACACTCGACCTCGCCGCATCCACTGGCGCAACCGGTAACCCGTCGTCGCAAAGCGAACCCAGCGGTCTCAGCCAGGCCACCATAGAAACCTTCCCCACATTCCTCTACTCCGACGTGAAGAGTTTCAAAATCGGAAAAGACACTTTAGCATGCGCTGTGTGCTTGAGCGAGTTCCAAGACCACGATACCCTTCGTATGATCCCCAAATGTTGCCACGTGTACCACCCCAATTGCATCGACGTGTGGTTAGCTTCTCACACCACTTGTCCAGTGTGTCGCGCCAACCTCGTTCCACAACCTGAAGACTTAGACACGAACACGAACATGCTACCCATGTTGTCCATTCAGGTACCCGGTGAACATGAAGATGAAGACGAAAGTGGTGAACATGAACACGAGAGTGTTGTCAGTGAGGAAGGGAAAAGAGGTCATGCTGAAGTGGAGTCACCGAAGGTGGATTTGCTTCGGAGGATTCATTCGTTGCATCAGAGTCGTCCGTCACGGTCGAGATCCACTGGGTTCTTATCCTCTCTCTTGTTTCCGCGATCGAACTCAATGGGGCAATTGGCGCAGCCAGGGGAGAACTATGAGAGGTTTACGCTAAGGTTACCGGAGGAGGTACAAAGCCAGATGATGAACTCGAGACTTAAGCGTGCGAATAGTTGTGCATGCTTTACAAGAATGAGCAGTGGCACGTGGGGGTATAGAACGAGAAGCGTGGGAAGTGGACGTGGAAGAGGGTGTGTGCAGTACGAGAGGTTCAATGGTGAGGAACAATGGGGTTTCACTTTGACCTCACCGAACCTCGTTAAAAACGGTTCGAATAGATCCTCCAGAAAATCACTGGTAGATAATAATCCTAATGAAGGATCCTCTTAATTCTTGCGTCTTGGGTACCTGTTTACATTCAAATCAGGTTTTTACCAGTTTTGAGATCATACCATTCCTATCCTACATGATCAGGATTATCTCTTCTACGATACCTGTGATTTTGTACTAAAATAGATTTCAACGTTGGAGAAGATGATGAATGTTCTTCTGTGTTTGATGAAACTATTTCTTTGATCACTTGGGTAATGGAAGATTTGTTTCACGGATGTTCTTTTATTCTTTTGTAATTTCTAAAAAAAGTTTAAATCATTAAATTTACATAAATTGAAACAATTTTAAAAACTACTTTGTAAAAATTATCTCTTCTGTAAATATTTTAAGCTTTTACTTTTAATTTTTGGTTTAATAGGTTCGGAGGTCCCTATATTTGGAGGTTATTTGGAGGTTTGTTTCAATTGGGTCCTCCAATCTTTGAAGTGATCAATTAAGTCCCTAATTTTGTCAATTTGAATCAATAAAAGTCTTTCTATTAGATGCAGTTAACGTCGTGAAGTTTTTGAACATGTGTCACGCTGACGCTTCCAGGTGGCATCGTTTCAAGTGCATAGGTGGATTATAAAAGGGTGAAATCCCAAAATTAAAAGGGTGTATTTGAAGGTGAGATTTAGGGATTTCACCCTTTTATAATCCACCTATGCACTTGAAACGGTGCCACCTGGAAGCGTCAGCGTGCCACATGTTCAAAAACTTCACGGCGTTAACTGCATTTAACAGAAAGGCTTTTATTGATTCAAATTGACAAAACTATGGACTTAATTGATCACTTTCAAAATTGGAGGATCCAATTGAAGCAAACTCCCAAATATAAGGACCTCCAAACCTATTAAACCTTAATTTTTCTATAAAATAATTTTATTTTCTAAATAATATTATTTCTTTTTTTTTCTTTTATAAGTGCTTTGTGTTAATTTGTCAAAAAAGAGCCTATATGGTAGACACAAAATTGAAATTGTAAATGAAATTTTAATTAATTTTGTAACTAAGGCTTATGGAATATTTAAAAATATAATGGATTATAAAATTGAACATAGGAGAACTTCCACTGTACTAAAAGAGAACAATGATTTTAACTGGATAATGAGAAAAAAATTCACCGATGGTTATATATTTGAACTTGGAGTAAAGATCAACAAGGTAAACAATTATTACAAGATCAACCAGTGAAATCAAATTTTCTTATTCTTGATATGGATGGCAATGAATATGGATGGTAATGAAGTTGGATGGTTGAAAAAATTTTTAGTAAGCATTCTATTAGAAATGAAAATAATCTCATCCATATGAATACATTGTTATCCACAAAGGTTATAGTTAAAAATAAATATTATAATGCAAAGAAATAACATATACAATTAAAATATAATTTGCTGAAAAACCTTGAAAGAATTGAAAATTTCCATTGACTATATAAAGTTACAACAAAATCTAGAAGATCTTTTAAAAAAGCTTAGGGAGAAACATAATTTTATAACTATCAAGGTGAATGAGTTTTCTCGAATAGTTCTTTCAATCTCGGATTTGTTTTCTCGAATGTTGCATATTTACAACTTCCCATTTTGTTGTGTTAATTCACAATAAATATGCATCTGCAATTAGTGGAACAATGAATTGATCTGGGTCTATTTTACCTATAAATTGGCATATTCCTACTCTTCCAAAATACATTTTTTTAGTCTCATTTCATTTACTCTTTCTTCTCTCTTTTTCTTCTTCTTATATCTTGGAATATTATTCTGAAAGAATGTTTATTACTAATAATTCTAAGTTTCTTGAAAAATCCATAAATATATCCTGAAAAACTTATGAAATACATAATTAATAAATCCTTAAAAACAATAATTATATACATTTTAGAAATCAAGTTTTGTGTACATTTTAGTCAACATTTATAACACATTATTTTTACATGGTAAAATTTCAAATACACTAAAAAAATAACTATTTCCCTGCACAAAATATATATATATATATATATATATATATATATATATTTATTGTGACTTCCAAATAAATATGATGGTACAATTTTATATAACACATATTAAGAAGTTCACAAGATAAACATAGTAACATATAAAACTTATGGTGTGGAGAAAGAATAAAAACCTTTTAGATAAAAAATAACCTTTCTCGGTCTCAATATTATACTCAAATATCTTTATATGAAGCACTTCATTGAGTTGTGTAGCGATTTCTGGTGCTTAAGTCTCATCGCCACGTATTTAAGGTTGAGGCATTGTTTTTAACTTGATTTAATATATTAGTAATTAAACATGATCCGAGACTTCATTACTGTACAATGGATAAGCGACAAACAAATTTTGTATATACAGTATTTGATCATTATCTATAAATTTTGTATATACATAGATTAAAATGGACTTTGAGGAAATAGGGATTTTAACGTAACAAACAAAAACTATAATCCTAATGAAAAAACATATGATGAAAAGATAAAACAGCTAAGTCTGAATATTCTAACTGAAATCGAACAATCTTATCTTAAGACTTTGAATACATAAAGTAGTAAGCAAAAATGTTACCTATCTATATAAGAATCCGTCTTTAAAAAATTGAGTAATTAAAGTTTACTATAGTAGAACAATAATACAGTTTGTATTATTTTGGCAATGAAGCTGACGAGGAACAGGTATATAGAGGACAATTCAACGGAAACAAGTACTCTCCCCACATGCTTAAGAATCATATCGAAACTGCCACTTCATTTCAGCGATTATACGTATAACCCTATCACTACCAGTGTCACGTAGTTAAAAGTAGATTCCAGATGCTTCATGTCTGCTGTGTGCCTCTTTTTCATCAGAATAAAGGAATCTTTTACAAAACAGCATGATACACTTACGTGCCAAAATGGTGATACTGCAACATTACCGTAAAACCAGTAAACTGGTGAATCTACTCACCCAAAACCTACAACTAACAAAAACCTACACCTAACAAAAAATCCTAGCTCATTCATTATTTCTGCAACACTTCTCACCTAAGCATATGCAAAATTAAAGCACTAATATCCGCCACTAGCCACAGCTGAAAACAGTAACCCCAATCCCAATTCTGCATCTCCTAGTATTTAACTATATGGGTTACTAATTCTGCATGATCCGGAATTCTAGACTTTTCCACTTCTATTTTTCTAAATGCAGTCTAGTAAAATGATTTTCAAAGATCATCTAAATGCTACATGGTAAAATAGTATTCACTAGTGCAAAAACGCTGTTTAACGTCACTCCATAGACATCGGTTATTGGGTCCACTGACGTAACATGATGACCGGTGACAAGTTCGTAAATAAGTCGGACATATAGACGTCGGTGCTAGATATAACCGATGATTAAAACACTATAGACTTCGGGTCGGGGACCTTACACAGAGACGTCTAAAGGTCTGCTAGGAAGGTGAATAGTTGCGATATAGACGTCGGATAAGGACACCGCGACGTATATAGTCTAGTTCACACGTCGAGATGACAACAACTAACGTCTATAAGTCGCAAAGGTTGGTGAATAGTCGCGATAAAGACGTCGGGTGGCACCAACAGACGTCTCTAACCTGACAGGTAGTTGAGTGTCATTAATGTTCTACGACATAGACGTCGGTGCCCCCTCCTAACTAACGTCTATAGCCTGACAGTTAGGTGAAACCGTAATAATTATTCTGCAATATAGACGTCAGCTACCAGCCAACAAACGTCTATAGGAATGCAAAGTTCGATAAGACGTCAGGGGTACATAGACCGGACGTCTATAATCTGCGGCAATATTAATATTTAAATCATAAAGATGTCAAATTAGTGAGAGGACCAACGTCTATAATATTATAGACGTCTGGCGCATAGGCGAACCGACATCTATAGTAACTTATACTTTAGAGCGCGAACCCGCGAGAAGTTACCACTATTCATCGTCTTCTTCGTCGAGCTTTTCTCCACCGTGACATTATATTGGAGGTTCGTTTTCTCTATTTTGGACCATTTAAATTTAGTTTTGCTCCAATTGAATTAGTCTTTGATGAAAAATCTTTCATTTGAACCGATTAAAATTAGATTTGGTTGCGTTTTGTTGCAGTTTCTGGCGTCTTGTTGGGTTGCGTTTTGGACTGTTTTTGGCCTGCTTTTCTGACCTATAATTGGGCGTGCACTACTTCATTTCCCTCAATTGGTTATATATAATCTGCTAAAAAGGTTAGCTTGTTTGTTGAAAACTTAATTTGTATGGATATTATTTTCTTTTATGTATACATGTTGGCATCAGTAAACTTGCATTTTATTGGCTTTTTTTGTATTATTTCATATTGACTTTTAGGTATGCATGTGTTTGCAGATTGTTAATATATGCATGTGATTAAGTTTAGTTGTGTTATTATAATTGGCATGCATTAGTATCAAATCACTGAGTGAAACTTAGTTCCCGTTTGAAATTTAACACAAACGATTAATATTTTAATCGTTTGTCTTAAATTTTGAATTGTCTGATTGGATAGTTTGGGAAAATTATTTTTAATAAATTTGCTATAACATGTACTTGGAGTTTATGCATAAGACTGATGAAATTTCGGTTCATTATTTGTGTTGTTCTCCAGATGCATATTTAATTGTGGTCATCCATAACTACTTTCAGTTCATGTATTTCAGAGACCAATGCGAATTGCTGCCAAAATTTTACCAGAATTATGATGTAGACTTCTTTGCACATGTCTTAGCAATTTATGAAAAATAATTTTTCTGAATGGGTAGAGTCTAACCTTGTGAGAGTTAAAAATTGAAACTGATGAAGTATGTTACGAACATAGTATGGATTGAAACTGGATGAATGCACGTCGCATCTCTGAAGAATATGAGAAGGGTGTTTCGGTGTTCTTGCAATATGTTAAAGAAAATGCAAAGTTTGTGAACGGGGAATATTTTTGTCCTTGTGTTTGTTGTGTTAATCAATTACGACAATACTTAGGCAATTTGCATGACAATCAATTCATGTTCGGCATAATGAGAACTTATACCGTTTGGACTTGGCATGGAGAAGTACTGGACCAGCCTACCACGTCACGAGGAACGAATTATATGGATGAATGGATGACTGATCATTTAGAGAACATGATACGTGATGTTGGTGAAGAAAACTTTGGACGAGCTAATTTGTATGATTCTCTTATTAATGATTTAGAACAACCGTTGTACCCAGGCTGTTCGAACTTTACACGTCTGTCTGCAACATTGAAGTTGTTTAGTTTAAAAGCAAGGAATGGATGGAGCGATAAAAGTTTCACAAAGTTGTTGGAGTTGTTGAAAGAGATGCTTCCAGAAAATAATACTCTACCTATTCGTAATTACGAGGCGAAAAACTTTTCATGTCCAATGGGTCTTGAATATGAAAAGATACATTGATGGGTGTCGCACCCCATGCAAATTTAATGTGCATAAAGAATGCAATATAAACTAGGAAGTGACTCCTAGGTCGTCTCTCAAGGACCAAATTGTGGTTCGAGAATCAGGTCAAACACGAAGTGGGGGGTTGAAAGGTTTTGTGAATGAGAATTAAACTAAGTTAAAACTGAAAATTAAATGCAACCAAACATACTTGAAAACATTGAAATAAATGGACAAAGCATGAAGACCGAACGGTCCTACAGATGACCGAATGGTTCTACATTGAGACCAAACTATCTCTAAACCAAGTGAGGAAATTGGAAATGCAAGAAGATAAAGAAACCAAACAAAATACACAACACAGTGAACGGAAAAAGTAAATTGAACACTGCAATAGATAAATATCCAAACACAATTAAAGCTATTAAAATGTAACAAGTAAGTTAAACATTAAAAGCAATTCATCATGGTAATAATGCAATAAAAAAAACTTAAAAAGTAAAGGAACTAAAATGCTCATTCATCTTTTATCACTAGCCATGAGGTGTTGAAAAAGAAATGAAAGTACTTCTAATTAATTAAAATAAAGAAAGAAAAGTGCTTTATTCTAAAAGAAAAAAAAAGTGTGCTTCCTCCAAATAAAATGTGCGCTAATAAAAGAAATGCAACTTTCTAAAATGAAATTTAATTCTTTAGTCGTCACCGTGGAGCCACTTCTGCTAGCAAAATGAATGCACCAACATCCAAAATGAATTCAGCTCTCTCTCTCTCCTCGGTAAATTAACGCATCTTTCTAAAAGAAATTGAAAATGATAGGCACTGCACCATGTGTTGGCTTCATGCCCTCCATCAATCAACGTGTACAAGCAAAATGAAAATCTGCATTCTCCTAATAAAATTAATCACTGCCTATCCCAATGAATAAGCACCATGCTTTTCTCCAAAAGAAAGAACATAAATGCAATCACCATGCAAAACCATAAAAGTGAATCAGCTTTTCTAAAAGAAAAATCAATGTGCTTATTCCAAAAACAAAAATCACCGCTTGCGTAAATCTTAAATGAAGTCAACATCTAAATTTTTAAACCAAAGCCACATAATAAAATGAAAATAAAGCTCCACTAGTTTCTCCTTTAATGAATCATCACAATCACCTCTTGCTTGAATCAAAATGAAAAATGCTTAAAATTTCCATCAAACATTCGAAGTAAAAAGCCTAACGTCAGTGGCGGCTGGAATAGGTACAATCTCCTTCATCCAAAATCAAACAATGAAATTAGAACCTCCATGGAAAAGAATGTTCCAAGCCAAGTGTGAAAAGAAAGTGATGGCCCCCTCCAGGACCTAGGCCGTGTGTGCCTCTAAATGTGAGGGTGGGGTCCACCCTAAAACCCTAGGGTTACAAGTGTCACACTACAATTTGGGCCCATCTTTCCAAAATTGGCCTAAGATGCAAAGAGTTTGTCTA
Organism: Vigna radiata var. radiata; assembly: GCF_000741045.1. Taxonomy (NCBI): domain Eukaryota; kingdom Viridiplantae; phylum Streptophyta; class Magnoliopsida; order Fabales; family Fabaceae; genus Vigna; species Vigna radiata. Next base: position 237,593 of record NW_014543810.1, on the reverse strand, counting down.
AAAAGTTTTAAACAACTAAATTACAATACAAAATAATTTTAAAATGTCTAATTGGAGAGTCTTGAATTATTTTGTCTCCTTCCCAATACCCCAAAATATATCTCCAAAATTTTCCCTGCAATTAAAAATGCAACTAATTAGCTCATATATTCAAATTAATTAGAATTAGAATTTTCGATTAAATTAAGCACAATTAACAGAAACGGGAAAATACCGGACAATTAAGCACAATTCCCTGATTAATTCCAACACAATAAACTAAATGAAGTTAAGAAAATATTGACTCATCATACATGCTTGTCCCAATGATTGTTTTGTACGTAAAGGAGTTTGCTTCGCTAAAGTATTGTCCAACATGTGGTTTAAGCCATTTTAAAAAGAAATCTGACAAAAACATTGCTGATGAAGGTAATGATGGTGCACCTGCTAAGTTGATGTGGTATTTGCTTATATACCTAGGTTCAAACGTATGTTCTCTATTAAAGAAGATGCAAAGAACCTTAAATGGCACGTTGTTGGAAGAAAGTGCGATAATATTCTTCGACACCCAGCAGATTCAACAGAGTGGAAGAAGATCGATGAAACATTTCCAGAATTTGGTGTAGATCCAAGAAACTTAAGTCTTGCCCTTGCAACTGATGGTATGAATCCTTACGGGAACTTAAGTAGCAAACACAGTTCATAGTCAGTTATGTTGATGATATATAATCTTTCTCCTTTGTTGTGCATGAAGAGAAAATATGTCATGTTGTCAATGATGATATCGGGTCCTAAACAACTTGGCAATGACATTGATGTTTACTTGAAACCTTTAATCGATGATTTGAAATTGTTGTGGGAAGAAGGTGTCGAAATGTTCGATTTAGATGTAGAACAAAATTTTCGATTGCGGGCAATGTTGTTTTGCACTATTAATGATTTCCCAACCTATGGAAACTTGAGCGATTATAGTGTTAAAGGGCATTATGCATGTCCGATTTGTGAAGAAAAAACTAGTTACTGTTAACGGATTGGCAAGCGTACTAAATCGTATCAAGTAATAATAAATGGTAAGTCCAAGTATCGTTTTCCCAAGAGACTCGA
>NW_014543810.1:232579-236075 GCF_000741045.1 Vigna radiata var. radiata | reverse complement strand
TGGTATTGCTTAATCAAGGAATCACTCACCAGTTCATGACATTACTGTACGTCCCCGTATCAATAAAAACAAACAACAGTTATCAATAGAAGAGAGTATCAAAAGATTACATTGTTTCCCCCAACAACAATAGGGTTTAGTTCACCATTTTCATGGTGAATTTATATGAAAAATGGAAAAGCAAAGCATAGATAAGAAGAAATGGAGCCTAAGCATCCAAGAGATCCTCTCCAGAGAGTGAAATTAGGTCTGGCCGCCCCCTTCTGTCAAAATAATAGCATCTAAACTCGCAATAGGGCTATTTATAGGTGAGGAGCGCAACAGAAAACAGGCCCAAGCCCAGCAGACAACCACCCGGTGCCACACTTGTTCCGCCCGGCGGTTTCCCTCAAATCGCACTACCACCCGACGGCAGGGGTCTACCGCCCGACGGTTTGCCTCTAATAGCAAATCCGCCCAGCGTCCACGCTAGGTGTCTACTCCTCGCCCTGGACCGCCCGACGGTGTAATTTGCCGCTGGGCGGTACGTCGACTCTTCAATTCTTCAATTTTCTTCTCTTTTCTTGAGTCTACGACCTTCATCTTCAACACCATTCTTCACTTTCTCAAAAATGCTACAAAACAATGCAAAACAAGCATAATATCGTGAAAAATAGCTTTTGACTCTCTACAAACTCATTTATTGGGTTTTGCTTGATTCTAAGCTCATTCTAAGTAGTAAAGGGAGTAATTTGGTCTAAAATGACATATGAAAATAACTGAAGCATGGTCAGAAGACGGTATATACAAGACATCGGAAATTCCTTCCTCGCAATCACCCTTATCGTAGATTGAGAAAAACATTCAATGGAAGTGCGAAGGATTTGGCTGTGTCCAGACCCCGTAATGGTGAAGAGGTGTACAACGAAGTAAAAAACATTGACATTGTGTTTGGAAAACATCACAAAAGTACCTTTGCAAAAAAGTTTGGAAGAAACGATCAATATTTTTTAATCTTCCTTATTGGTGTAAACTTGATGTTAGACATTGTATTGATGTGATGCACGTAGAAAAAAATGTTTGTGATAGTGTCATCGGAACTTTATTAAACGTGAAAGGGAAGACCAAAGATGGAATAAAAGCAAAACAAGATTTGGCTGAAATGGGAATCCGAAGAGAGTTACATCCACAGAAAATAGGAAGACGCACCTATTTGCCCCCAGCCTGTCATACTCTTTCTAAAGACGAAAAATAAAGTTTTTGTAACTCTTTAAGAAATGTGAAGGTTGCACAAGGTTATTCTTCTAATATTAGTAACCTTGTTTCTATGCAAGAGCTAAAGTTAGTTGGTTTAAAGTCTCATGATTGTCATATATCGATGCAACAATTGTTACAAGTTGTTATTCGAGGCATATTACCTCCTTCTGTTAGGGGTATTCTTACACGTCTGTGTTTGTTCTTTAATTCCATTTGAAAGAAAGTTGTTGACCCTCAATCTTTAGATCAATTGGAAAATGAAGGAATAAGACTACTATGTGAATTGGAGATGTATTTTCCACCTTCTTTTTTTTTGATATTTTGGTTCATTTGATCGTTCATCTAGTCCGAGAAATTCGAATATGTGAGCCGATTTACTTAAGGTGGATGTATCCTGTTGAAAGATACATGAAAATCTTAAAGAGATATGTCAAGAATCAGCATAGACCAGAAGTTTCAATCATAGAGAGATACATTGCAGAAGAAGCTGTTGAATTTTGTTAAGCTTATATGGCAACTTATGAACCAGTGGGTCTACCCAAGAGCATACATGAAGGAAAATGTGAGGGTAAGGGTTGTGGTGTTAGGATTCGAAGTGTTAGTAGAAAAGAAGTTGATCAAGCTCATCTGTACATCTTAAATAACATTGATGATGTGATTCCTTACATTTCTGAACACGTTAATGAAATAAAGGCATCACACCCAAGAATGAGTGAAAAATGGCATGTTAATGAACATGTCAAAACCTTCTTACAATGGTTTAAGAAAAATATTTATGCGACTCCACATGTTTTTGAAACTCTATTGAGGTTATCTCGTGGCCGAACACAGATGTCGTTACATATGGTGGGTACTATATAAACAATATCTCTTTTCGAACAAAGGAAGAAGATGACAAAAGTAGAGTTCGAAATAGTGGGGTTACACTACAAGCTGAGTCTGTGCACTGTTCTAGTTCTAAAGACAAATATTCAATCACTGCATCAATGAGTTATTTTGGAGTAATACACGAAATATGGGAGGTGGATTATGTGAGGTTTAGAGTACCCGTTTTCAAGTGTAAATGGTATGATGATGAAGAATCTCTTGATATACTTGAGACAACATCTGCCGCATCAAGATCCATTGAAGACTGAGTTCATGACGTTGCTGATGACATACATGCAATTCATAGTGATCACAATGAAGGGATATGGGAGAAAACAATATCTTGATAAGTAACGTCTTTTTTTCTGTTCTGACTATATATATACCTAACTTCGGATGAATATTTCTATTAGTACTAACCTTGTACTTATTTTTCAGGTATGTCAAACTCAGACTCAGCATTAGAACAGAGCAGACGTACACGAGGCGTGACACGATTGGCAGAAGTGACATCCGAGCAGGTTCATGGGTAGAGGAGACATCTTGAGATTGACCCCAGATCAGGTGTGGCATCAAGGTCAAATGCTGATAGATTTAATAATTATCTGGGTAAGATAGCTAAAACCCATGTTTCTATCCTTCATGCAACATGGGATGACGTCCCAAAGGTCGAGAAGAACCTCTTATGGCAAGATATTCAGGTATGGTTACTTAAAAGAAATTTGATATAATTATTTCTTTGATCTTATTATGTTATTAACATTTTTCTTATTTTGAACAACTAATATATGATCTTCCAAACACACTTGAGATGAGAAAGAAAGTGTTATCACAAATAGCAAAGAGATGGAGGAATTTCAAGATAAGGCTAACACGTCTGTATGTGTTTGGAGACAGATGATAACGGTCTAAAAACCGTTATATTCATGCTTAAATTTGATAGTAAAACACACTCTTTATGGCTTAGAATGAGCTTTAAATCAAGTAAAACACTTATGTGTCTTGTGAGAGTGAAAAGTTGGTTTTGGAGATATTATGCTTGTTTTACATTGTTTTGCAGGGTTTTTAGATGAATTAAAGATGGAAGTGAAGTAAGGTGGACTTAGACCCATGAAAGAAGGAGAAAAATGATGAAAAGAAGGGTCAAGAGAGCCACTGAGCGCCAGAATGGTCCGTAGAGCGCTCAGAGCAATTAGAGGGAAACCACTCAGCAGCAAAACTAACCATTGAGTGGTCAAAGCGGCAAGTTGCACAACAGATGTAAACATTATGAATGACCAATCCACTAAGCAAAAATGCACTCATGAAAATTAACAGTTCATACCAAGCAAGTGTTTCACTCAATCACTCAAGTGTTTAAGGTGACACTCCAACTCTCTATTGTTCACAAAAT
>NW_014543810.1:229076-231232 GCF_000741045.1 Vigna radiata var. radiata | reverse complement strand
ACTGTTTTGATCTCATCCCCTTCACGGCCAGTATAGAGAAATAGATAATTGAAATCTCTCATCATTATTCTTCCATCATGAACATCAATAAACATCTTTGATGTTGCCATGAAGGGTCGCCCCAAAATTACAGGATGCTCCTCCTCTGTTTTAACATCCATGACAATGAAATCTGCTAAAAACTCAAGACAGTCTACTCACACGACAACATTTTCCACCATTCCCACTGGCACTTTTTTAGAACTGTCTGCCATTGTTATAGTCAAGTCAGAGGGTTTCAACACAAGTCCACCGATTTCCTTCAAAAGTTCCGTGGGTATTAAATTGATGCAAGGTCCAGAATCTATCATAGCTTCCACATCCAAATCATTCAGAGAACATAACAATGTTAAGCACCCCGGATCTTTAGCCTTAGGAGGATAATTGCTCTTTTGTGGTTAAGCAACAAGATCCTCTTCTTCATCAGTAAGCTCAATTTCATCATCCCTGTTAATTTTGATTCTTTCTGAATAGGGAGGACTCTGCTTATTTTCTACAGGTAACACAGTCATCCGGTTGAAAATCTCTCTCGAGCCCCCCTTATGATTAGTTCTGGTTCCCATTTCCTCTTTTTCTTCACCAACCTCTTCTTCTTTATAATTCTCATCGTCTTCATCTTCACTGCTCATGGGTTCAAAGAATTCAACCATTAACATCTCCTCCTCTTCACTGTTCACCACATGGAATGGTTCAATGTCTACCTCCCAACCATCCTAGTTGTCTGTGTCCCAACCATCCTGGCTTGTAATAATCTTGCATTCCCTCTTAGGGTTAGTCTCAGTGCTGGCTCTAAACTGGCTTTTCTCTATAATTTCTATTCTTGTTGCCAGCTGCCCAATCTATGACTCTAGTGATTTAAAACTAGCCTGATTGCTATTCACCTACTGCTCATATCTTTTGTAGAAGTCATCAAATCGACTACTCAAGGTCCTGACAGACTCAGTCAAATTACTCGCTGCCACAGAGGTAACAGTTGTTGCTGCTGGAAGTTTCCTCCTTGTTCAGAAGAAGTATTCTGGCTTTGCCCAATACTTGGATGATTTTTCCAACCTTGGTTAGAATTACCTTGGTAGAAATTTCCCTGCTTGTACTGAAATTGGGCCCCCTTGTAATTACGTCTTACTGCATCTCCTCCGTGAAAGCACATTGACCATTAATATGGTCACCACCACATAAATCGCAAAGTTGCTGAGCTTGAGAAATATTTCTAAGTCCCCGAGGAAGTTCGGAGATGATCTTTGTCAACTTGTCCAGTTTCTGGCTGAGGAGGTGATTTTGTGCTGCTGCAGCGTCTTCAGTAGGAAGGTGTAAAAGTCCTCCTTTTTGCATGCCCCTCTCACTCTGTGACACTTCATTTAAAGCCATCTCTTCAATCAAGTTGTATGCCTCATCTTCTGTTTTCCTATTAATACCGCCTCCAGCTGAGGCATCTAACATCATTTTAGAATGAGCGCGCAAACCTCCAATGAACGCAAGCAAGTATGAAGTTTTATCGAACCCATGAATGAAGAGATCTCCAGCTTCCCTTGATTAATTTTTGGGGTGGGAAGAATTTAGTAATAAATGGTTGGACCACTTCTTCCCACGTCCTGAATGTTCCTTCCGGGAAAGAATTCAACCAGTCTTTTACGTTTCCTCCAAGAGAGAAAGGAAACAAACTAAGTTTGACTCTGTCGTCTGTCACTCCAGTTATCTTTACTGTGTTGCAAATTTCACCAAAGGTCGTCAAATGCTTGTAAGGATTTTCATTTGATAACCCATGGAATTGGTTGTTCTGGACTAACTGGATGAGCACCAGACTCATCACCATGCTGGTTGTATTGTCTGTTGGAACTGCAATGCTGTTAAAGTTCAAGGGGCCATCTGTATTAGCTGCGTCCCCCAGAGTGCGTCTAGGAGGAGGTTGGTTGGCCATCTCCTCAAGATCTGGTGCAAAAGTTTCAAGTGAAGAATGCGAAGTAGCTTCTGGAGAAAGAGATCTCTCACGTGAAGGACATCTCTTTCTCCTCTCGTATGGTAGACCTTGGAACAAAGGTTGCTGGTTTTTCCTGCTTCTAGTATGTATTGTTTCCTGCATACACAAGAAACACACCCTAAAAGCACTTTTACAGAAAAAT
>NW_014543810.1:219164-222041 GCF_000741045.1 Vigna radiata var. radiata | reverse complement strand
CCATAGACATGGTGAAACTAGATAAAAAATGGAAGAAGAATGGAAGAGCAAACCCTAGAAAAGATGAAAAGGAGCCTAAGCATCCAAGAGATCCTCTCTAGAGAGCAAAATTAGGTCTGGCCGTTCTCCCCTGTCAAAAGGATGACTCTGAATTCGCAATAGGGGTATATATAGGTGAGGAGCGCATCAGAAAACAAGCCCAGGCCCAACGAGCCACCGTCCGGCGGTTTAAGTGTGCCGCCCGGCGGCAACCGCTACCGCCCGGCGGTTTCCCTCAAGGCCGCCCAGCGTCAATCGCCATGCCTACTCCTCGCCTTGGACTGCCCTGGACCACCCGGCGGTTTAAGTGTGCCGCCGGGCGATGCGTCGACTCTTCAAATCTTCATTTTTCTGCTCTTTTCTTGAGTCTACGACCTGTGTCTTCAACTCCATTCTTCATTTTCTCAAAATAGCTACAAAACAATGCAAAACAAGCATAATATCGCTAAAAACAACTTTTGTCTCTCTACAGACTCATTTATTGAGTTTTGCTTGATTCTAGGCTCATTCCAAGTAGTAAAGGGCGTAATTCGGTCCAAATTGACATATGAAAATAACTGTTTTTCAACCTTCATCATGTACCACCCAAAGGAGACTCGGGCTCATTTGCATCACCACCTTCCTGAAATTATAAAACAAAAATATTAATAGTAAGGAATGCTTATAATTAAAGTATATAAGGCATAATGCTTCAACTATATTAGAAACTTACTTGAGGTTGAGAATCAAAGAATGAGGTAAATTCATCAGGCATCTTTCCTTCCTTCATTATCATGTATGCTTTAAGTGCTGATTCTAAATTGTTGTACTTTTGTTGCCACTGATTAGAAGACGATGATGAGACAGTGGTAGATGAAGCAAGACTTAAATCTGAAAGTCGAAGTCTTGTATTCCTAAATGCATTAGTAGGAGCTGCTCCTAAACCCATGCATCGTACTCTCTCGAAATGCTCTGGGCCTAATACTTTACCAACAACATCATTAGGAGAAACCTCTGATTCATTGGTAGTACTTTGAGTCAAACCCGCTTCAATTTGTTCCTATACGCATATAACAATTTTTAATTAAAAGTCTAAATATTAAAAAGAACATATTTGAAAATATAATATTATAATAGAACTAACTGCTATATCTTTTGCCCCATCATTGACAAATGATCCATCCTTTCTTTTATGAGTTTCAATATATAGCTTTCCACGACTAGGCAGTTGTCCAGTTTCCATAAACGAAATAAAAAAAAAAGAGAAGTTAAAATAAATAGTAAACATTAAAAAATAGTAAAAACTATATATTTACTAATATTCCTACCATCTCATGCCTTTTTCTTGAGAAAGGTTTAGAACTACTTGTATGAGAAGTTATTTGCTTGCGATTTTCTCTATTTTTTTTACACATCTCCTATAAGAGAAATCATTGTAAGTTAATATACCAATAAAATAAATGAAGTACACAAATAATTCACACCATTCAAAATAATGAAAATTATACCAGTGTTTCTGGTTTTAGACGATGAGTAACAAAATGAGCCCATTGAGTTCTTTCTATACCAGTTGGCACATTACTTATGATTTGATCTTTGGTTTTCGCTGGATCATAAAACTCATTCCACAAATTTTGCCTATGTGCAGCCCATTTTCTACCAAGAGTTAATTTACAATAAAGTTAGTGTGTTAACATTTATAAAAAAATGAAAAATTTCAAAAGAAAAAAAAACTCATACATGTATAATGATATATATACCTGCAACATTTCCTTAAAGCATTCCAAAAAATAAGTGTTAGGCATGCCTGTTTTCCTATACCACCTTTCAAAATTAATTGGAAACAAATTGCTATCAGTTGCCAATATACCACAATATCCTGCAAGAACGCCTTGTCCTTCACCAATAGGCATGCCTATCTCATCAAACTCCACAATGATGCGTTCTCCAGAAGGGAAATTATTTACTTCTTTGACTTTGACCTTAATTTTCTTTATAACTCCTTCTATGTCTTTAACAATAATACAACTTAGTCAATCATAACTAGAATTTAAAAAACAATATGCATTCAAAAAATATAAACATGACATATACCTATTGCATCAACAGTCCAATACGATAAAGATTGATGTCCAACTTGTTTTGTGGATGTTCTAGTTTGTTCTGTTTTTTTAGTGGGTAATGAGGATTCACATCCAACATGTGTGGATGTTTCAGTTTGTTGTGTATTTTCAGTGGGTAATGACGATTCACGTCCAACATGTTGTGATGATGGTGGTTGAGCTTCAATCATTGGAGAAGACACTATAGGATTTGTTGGTGAAGAATTACCTGAAGGTTGAGTTGTAATATTTTCCACACATTCAGGTTGAGGTGTTGATTTTTGCATATTTTGAAAACGCTTGACCTTTGGCATGACTACATATTTATGAGAAATAATTAACTTAAAAGGTGAAACAATTAGAGAATTCTTTGTTGGATAAGTGATAATCATTATATCAAATTTTGGTGCAACCAAACATTTACATATTGGTGAAGTTAAAAAAGTGAAGAAAATTGACTAAAATAAACCAAAATGATGCAAGTGAGAAGTAAACAATTGAGAAATAAACAATTGGTTAATGGAATGATGGCAAGTGGCACTTTTCACAACGGATAGTGACAAACTGAATTTTTCATCTAAAGAGGATCTCTTGGATGCTTAGGCTCCATTTCTTCTTATCTAGGGTTTGCTTTTCCATTCTTCATCCATTTTTCATCTAGATTCACCATGAAAATGGTGAACTAAACCCTATTGTTGTTGGGGGAAACAATGTAATCTTTTGATACTCTCTTCTATTGAAACCCTTGTTTATTTAT
>NW_014543810.1:200871-217264 GCF_000741045.1 Vigna radiata var. radiata | reverse complement strand
AACAAAATTCCAAATATAACAGTAATACAGTCGAATAAGTGATTCACACTGTCGACTGACTCATGAAAAAACACTTTGAAATTATTTTTATCTCAAAATCTCATCAAGTACACATGCACAAAATCTGTACAAAGATTTTAGCTTAGTCGACTCCATTACCAGTGTAGTCGACTAAACTGGACCTTTGTCACAACAAATAAAAGTTCATAAAAGTACTTGTGAGCTCTTCTTCAAAAATGTGTAAAAGTAATCAAAATCATTTAACACACATTTCATTACAAGCATGTTTGACCAATCAACGATGGACCCTTTAATCGTAGAGTGCTCATCGGTGAAAACTGGCGCTCAGCATTGGCCCTCAAAGTCGTAGGACGCTCAGCGGCACCGCTCAAGCGAGAAACAGTGGCTACCTCCTCGAAGTTGGCGCTTAGCGCTCAATTCAACGCTAAGCGGTGGACCTCACTCTTCTTTTGCTTCTTTTCTCATCCTTTCTTGAGTCTAAGTCCACCCTTCTTCACTTCCATCCTTCAGTTCTCCTCAAATCCTATCAAAATAATGTAAAACAAGCATAATATCTCTAAAAACCACTTTTGACTCTCTTATGAAGAAACTAAGTGTTTTGCATGATTCGAAGCTCATTCTAAGACATAAAGGGTGTGATTTGATATCAAATTTTAGTGTAAAAATAACGGTTTTTAGACCGTTGTCAATGAACCTTGCACTCCAAGCTTAGTAGCTGATAACAGTTCAAAAATCGTTATTTTCATACTTAAAATTGATATTAAAACATACCCTTTATTATTTAGAATTAGCTTGAAATCATCCATTTTTCTTAAGTTAGAGAATAAGAGAGTCAAAGTTGGTTTTCTTGGTTTTATGCTTGGTTTTCCCTTGATTTAGTAGGTTTATTGAATGATTTGAAAGAAGGGTTGAATTATCAAGGAGTTGCAGTGCAGAAAAATCAACCAGAAGGCAGAAAAGAGTCAACCAGAAAAGTCAACCAGTTGACCAGAATTCTGAAAAGTTGATCAGAGTGCAATTTTGTATCACAGGTGGCGTTGAGCGGAGAACCAGCGTTGAGCACCAGTTTTTCCAATTTTTCATTGTTTTTCGCCTGGGCGACACCGCTGGGCACTATTTTGAGTGTTGCACCTACCGCTGAGCGCCAGTTTCTTTGGCTTGGGCCGATTTTTCTGTTATTTTTCTGAGTTATAAATAGAATTGTACAACCTGGAAGGGTTATCTTTTGACAGAAAGACTCAAAACACTCTTTACATACCTTGGAGGAGGATTTTGGATGCGAAAGCTCCAACTTATCAGACATATACTTATGTTATCAATAGTTTGGGTTTTCTTCTTTAAACTTCAAGCTTGCATTGTTTAACTCATTCAATTTCATGATCTTTGATTTTGTTGATATGGACACATACGGGGAATCTAGACATGAGGGGAATTCTCTTGATTATGAAATATTACCTAAACATAGGAATAAGATGGTCAATTGCTTTAAGCTTCTGTACACTGAAATGCACGACTAATTACTAGGGAGACTAAACATAGTAAGCTAGTAATTGGGATTAGGCTCTGATATATATGTTTTACTCTGTCTGCTCTGGAACTGTACAAACATGGTTGAGTTATTAATCATGGTTGTGCATCATCAAAAAAGGGGGAGATTGTTGAGATTGCTGACAACACAAACTCTATATCAAACTGATTTTTGATGATGACAACTCAATGCTTAATAACACTGCATATGTTCCAATATTACATGTTCATATTTTGTAAAGTTTGTCATATCTGTTGAACATGTTTTGATTGAATTACATTATATGTTCCTATGCTTGATTGAGTGTTATATTTGTGGAAAATGCTTGTATTGAAATGTGAGATAAAATGTTTTTAATCATTACACATTTCTGAAAGAAAAGATCACAAGCACCTTTTGAACTTATATGTGTTGTGACAAAGTTCTAGTCCAGTCGAATACACTATTGATGGATTCGACTATGCTAAAATCTGTACAGATTTTGTGAACATGTGTTGTGTGAGATTATGAGATGAAAAGAATTTGAAAGAGATTTTTCATGTGTCAGTCGACATTATGATAAGCATATTCGATTGTGTTACTGTTCTGTTTGAAATTTTGTTAAGCCTACAAGCTCCAACGGCTATATTTTCAAAAGTTAGTTAAAACTGTATGACTTGGTCAACTGTAATAAATGAGTCTTGATTTTGTTAACTGAGGAGCTTTTATGTTGACTGTCTGTTATAACTGTTTTAATACAGTCGACTCCATTAGTAGGCTATTCGACTATGAATCAATCTGATGAAATAGAAAACTATAAATAGACAGAACGCAAATTGTTTCGTGACTTTTGTGATTTAACATTTTCACTTTCTTGTTTCAGATTGAATTTGTTAGCAGCTCCAAGAATTCTCCAAGAAGACGATGGTGATCTTTCTTGAGAGAAATTCAGAGGGAGAAGTCATCATTCTCACTGTATGATCAATATCTGCACAGAGAGGTGCTTTTGGGTTGATCGTGATAGGATTGACATCCTACGAGAGACTGCTCGTTTTTTACTAAAGGCTTAGCAACCTGTGAAGTCTTTTGTGATAGGTTTGGCATCTTGTGAAGAGTGCTGGTGACACGTTGAGGATTGTTCGATGTGGGTGCAGATTGTAGGAGAGGGGATTCTTGCTGCAATTCTAGTTTTGTGTGTGCAGCTATATTTGGTTTTGGGTTAGAGAGGAGATTTATAATTTTGCGTGGTGCTTCTATAAATTCCTTGTTGTAAAAACCGCAACCATTATAGTGCATTTGCTTCCTGGGTTGGAAGGACACTGGATGTAGGCATTGTTGGCCGAACCATTATAAACACAGTGTTTGAATTTTCTGATCCCTACACTCTTTAATTTCCAGTCGACTATATCTGTTAGGCAGTCAACTATGTTTTTCCGCTGCATTACATTTTCAATAACTTGCATTTCAAGGAAAGATCATAAGCTTGAATTTTTCATACCAAGATTGCGAAAAGATTTTAATTTTGAATCAACATCAATTCACCCGCCCCCCTTCTTGGTGTAAAAAGAAGCCAACCTGTTTCATAACAATTAGCACCAGAGCTGGTTTTCATAAGATATTTGAAAATTCAGTCGACTCTGTTTTTATTCTATTTGACTGTTAAACCTGGGGATGGCTTCAATTTTTCAAACTTTTGGTTAAGGTGCTTCAACAAACAGACCACCTCTGTTTGCTGGTGAAAATTACCCTTTTTGGAAAATTCGCATGCAGATCTTTCTTGAATCGCAAGATAAAGGAATTTTTGGATGCTACTTTAAATGGTCCATTTGTACCTATAAAAATTGTTGATAGTAAAATTGTTTTGAAACATTTTACTGAGTGGATTGTAGATGAAAATAGAAAAGCTCAGTATGATGTTAAAGCTCGGAATATAATTGCCTCTACACTAACTATTGATGAATTTTTCAGGATATCCCAATGCAATTCTGCAAAGGAAACGTGGGATGTTCTAGAGGTAACTTATGGGTGTCGCGGCCCATACAAATTTGATTGCATAAAAGAATGCAGTATAGACTAGGAAGTGACTCCTAGGTCGTCTCTCAAGGACCAAATGTGGTTCGAGAATTAGGTCAGACACGAAGTGGAGGGGGGGGGTTTGTTGAAAAGTTTGTGAATGCGATGAATAAAATTAAAACATGGATGCAAACAGAAATATGAATACAGAAATGCAAAACGAAATCACATAAAGAATAAAAACGGTTGGTCATTAACTTAATTACAATGTTTCCAATCACAGATCAACAAAATAAAGTTGCGAATCAAACCTCTAATCCAACAAAGTTAACCAACTAAGAGAAGGTTAACCCTGTTTTCATAAAAGTGAACTAAGCGAACGCAGTGTTAATATCAAATCTAAATTACACCATTCAGTTACATCAACTAAGCGAAGATGTAACACTAACTGGGCAACTAAGCGTATACCCAATTGCAAATGCAAAAATAGAATTCACATTAACCAAGTCAGAGTGCACAGACAATCACAATTCAAGAATCTCAAGGAAACAATGCAATATCGTCAATGACTAAACAAACTAATTTAAGCTACCATGGAAATTAAATTAACACAACTAGAAACCTTAGACAACATTTAAATAAATTAAAATACTAGACACCAACACTATTACAAATAAATTATCTAACACAGTTAAATAATTAAATGCAACATTAACTCGAACACATGAAGACAACTCAACCTACTAATTAAACTAAGTGAAAACAAGAGAAATTAACAAGCCTATTTTACTTCTAGTAAATTAAGTGACCCAATATGCAATTAACCAATAAATTAAAAGTCCAAATGGCCTAAGGAAACCTCTTGGCCGTGAGTCATGTTTCAACAAGTCAAACATCAATTTCCACCTTCAATAAGCCACCAAAATGTGTTGACTTCTTATCCCATGTGCACCATTCTTCAAGGAAATAAGCATGTGCCTTAAACACGCAATAAAACCATGTTTTCCTCCCTTCCCATGCAGAAAAAACGTGTTTTTACACACCAAGGCAAAAAGAAAACGTGAACTACAATGCAATGGTTGCAAACAATGCTTCAAAAAGTCCACAAGTCAAAAAGTGCTCAATTTCTCCTACCCTTGTGCCACATAAGCAAGGTCAAATGAAAAATAAACACCAAAGACCTCTCATCCCCTTGCAATTCTCGGCTGCAACAATACTAGAGACAAAACCAAAGTGGAAAAAATTCCTTTAGTTAGAAGAAGCATCTCCTTTTGCTTTGCCAAAAGTGGTAAAAATTAAATGTGCATTTCTCTCTCCTTACTACACTCATTTTCGGTTTTCTTCACTCTTCAACAATCATCTAAGCTTTTCTCCACTTCCCATTACCGAGAACACTCATCATAAACCAAGTTTCCATTCCCAAAAATTACAAGAACAACAAAGCTAAGTTCTACTACTACAAACCAACCCAACTCTCACTTTTCTTCAAACTTTTAATGAAAACAAAATGGAATCCCTAAACCCCTTTGCAAAACCGTCCAGCCCCCATTATGAAACACAATGTCCAGCTCAAAATATGATTCCAAACATCAAAAACGAAATGCAAGAAGAAAGGGTTCAAAACTCAAACACCCATACACCAACTCAAGCTTCTTTCACTCCAAAACCCATCAAGAACTTCATTTTCATCATCCAATCCAAGAAAACCAAAGTAAATACGAAAATATGGTAGCAAATGGGTAGAAAAATGAAATATCTCTTTATCCAAACCAAAGACCCATCATGAAAATGCAAAGAAACAACCTCAAGCTCATACTTTCAACTTCAAAGAGCAAGAAACAAAGTGGAATATAGGATAGTTTTCACCACCACCAAGCAAAGACAATCAAGATTCAAGCAAGAGAAGAAGAAAAATATGATCTTGGTCATTCCATAGCTCAAAGAAAATGAAACCTTACAAGCTCCCAAGGAGGAAGTTAATGAAACCCATGCAAAGTGTGAAAGTGAGGGCTTAGAAATGTGTGTGGACGATCTCCTCATTTCATGACCGAAAGTTTCTCTAAAATTGGCAGGGTCCAACTCTAAAAGAAACCCTAAAGTCTATGCCAAGTGTCCCACACATTGGGCTTCTACAATTTTGCCACAAAAAGGGCCCAATACACAAAATCCTAATTAAAGTTTCTAGAAAACTAAGTTACAATTTAATTAAAATTGAAATAACTAAATGTTCAGTCTTTAATGTGCACGCCACCATCCTAATGCTCCAAATTATGTTTCCCAAAATTTCCCTGCAACCAAAAATGCAATTAATCAGCTCAGAAAATTCAAATTAGTGAAAATACGAATTTTCGTCCAAATTAAGCAGAATTAGGAAAAACGGGGAAATACGGGACAATTAAGCACAATTCCCTGATTAAATTCGGTACAATAAGCTAAGTGAAATCAATAAAATATCGACTCATCAGTAACACATGAAGATACAGACAAAGTCAAAAGAGCCAGGAGGAATTCATTGATTCAAGAATATGAGTTGTTTCGAATGAAAGCTGGTGAAAGCATCTATGATGTCCAGAAACAGTTCACTCATATCGTAAATCATTTGATGGCTCTTGGCAAAGTTTTTGACAAAGAAGAGATCAGCATAAAGATTCTAAAAAGTTTGAACAGGAATTGGCAACCAAAAGTCACTACAATCTCTGAATCTAAAGATCCTACAACGATGAATATGGCTACCTTGTTTGGCAAGTTACGGGAACATGAGTTAGAACTTGGTAGATTGAAGGATGAAGAGGAGATTGAAGAAAAGAAGTCCATAGCTCTGAAAGCTACAAACAAGAACATCACAGAAACAGAGATGGACGACAAAGAATGGATGACCTTGATTGTAAGAAAATTTAATCGACTTATACAAAATGGTAGTCAATTGTCTAACCATGCAGGTCAAAGCAAAAAGAAGAGCTTCAGCACAAACATTATCCAGTGCTATGAATGTGGAAAAGAAGGCCACATCAATCCTGAATGCCCTGAGTTACAGCCAAAGCAAAAAGGGAAGAAAAGATTTCCTCAAAGCAGAAACATGAGAAAGAAAGGAGCCTACATTGCTTGGGAAAACTCAGATTCAGAAAGCTCAAGTGATGAAGATGTTGACCAAGAGGAGAAATCCAACACATGTCACATGGCTGGAACTACAAAAAGTGATTGTGACAGTGATGAAGAATATGAGAAGCTGCCTATAAAGGGGAAATATCAGCATCTGATCGAGACATACAGAGAATTACATGTTGAAGCAATGCGACTAGAATACAAGGTTAATCGACTGAACTCTAGAAAGAGAGATTATGAATATAGAATTAATAACCTTGTTACTGAAAATGAAAGATTAGAAAAAGAGCTAAATGAAGCCTTATTGTCTGCAAGAAATGTTGAGATTAAAATTGTTACTGTTGAAAAAGTTTGTGAAAATTGTCCTACACATATTGAAAAGATTTATTACTTGACAAGCAAGCTAGTTAAGTTTGCTCAAGCTAGTGACAATTTAGATGTTGTATTGAATTCATCTAGCAGAAGTAAAAATAGGCAAGGAATTGGATTTAAAGGTTACTCTAACAAAACCAATGCTAGGAAGATTAATGAGTTAAGAAAACCTGCCAGAAATGCATGTTTTTATTGTAACTGTGTTGGCCATACTGTTAGAAATTACTACTACAGAAATGTTGTTGTTCCTCAAGGATTATACGTATGGATACCAAATGAATATGTGACAAGAACTAACAATCAAGGACCCAAAATCATATGGGTACCACCAACCAAAACTTAAGTGTTTTGCAGGTTATGCAGCTGAAATAGAACTGTTCTTAAGGATGAATTAACCGTGAATGTCTATAACTGGTAATTCTTTATCTATCTGCTGCATCATGCATACATTGATTGATTGTTGCTGAGTGATTGTATTGTATGCTTAATTGCTTGATTGATTGAAATTG
Organism: Vigna radiata var. radiata; assembly: GCF_000741045.1. Classification (NCBI taxonomy): domain Eukaryota; kingdom Viridiplantae; phylum Streptophyta; class Magnoliopsida; order Fabales; family Fabaceae; genus Vigna; species Vigna radiata. The sequence continues at coordinate 209,740 of NW_014543810.1, read as the reverse complement.
TGTGAAAAGAGTTTTATGAGTCCCAGCCGACTCTAATAATAATTCAATCGACTATGTCATTTTTAGAAATATTCGTAATTGTTAAAAATTTGAATCAAGGGTCTTATGAAAATTTTGATAATTACATTGCTTTAAACCCTTTGCTGAGACTGTTCTGTACAAGCAAGGTTCTCTGATTATCCTTAGTCCAAGAAAGTGTGTTCTGAAAAGTTGTAGTCTCACGATGGTTGCCTCAAACCATAGCTCAAACAAAGGAAAAGGAAAGGAAGTTGTTGTGTTAAGAAATCCTGATCCTTTTGGGTGGATTAGTGATGAAGAATCAAGAAGCAGATTTATGTTGAATCCAACAAAAATGATGGCATGTCCATACTACGCTCAGTTTAGTAAGTTCAGAAAAGAAGGGTTCAACTTTCCTGATTTATTGGAATTCCATAATCTCTCTTGTCTTGTACAAATGAAAGGTGCATGGTATCCTGAGTTGGTAGAGGTATTTTATCACAATCTTCAATTTAAGAATGACGTCATGGTATCCAGAGTAAAAGGTGTAAATATTGAAATAAATGATTTCATCTGGACACTATTCACTGGACTTGAACCAAAAGGGGCATTCTCAGGTTTACCCACTTTTGGACTCTACTAGTACTAGGTGTTAGACTAAGTGATGAAAAAACCTGCTGGTGTGATTACTCAAATGAGATAAACAGTGATACATTGAAGGAGCTAGGGATGAAAAAGACTTCTATTGGATGGTTCCTTAAAGATGAAACAAATTTTTCTCCTGTGACAAGATTTGAGATATTTGTGGCTGATCAATTAAGAACCATCAATAAGACCTTGAATAATCAAGAGAGATCTCAAGATGAAAGCAGTACACCTGATGAATACTCTACTGAGTCATCTAGCATGGACTAAGGACTATCTGCTGAGACATGCTAGTATTTGGAATGGTGTCAAGTCCTAGACTAAGTCTAATTTTGTAAACGGCATTAAATGCCATCTTTTGTTGCTTTCAATGTTTTGTTTGTATTTCCTTGCTATCCTTATCCATTGTAATATCAGTTACCCAAGGAAATGAAAATTAGCAATTTGAATCAATCAATTTACTTAATCTGTTTGAATGAATTATGATAATCTGACTAATTAATTCAACTTTGTTCTGATTGAAGTCAATTTTGCTTGAATTGTCATGCATCTACATACATTGACTTCTGTTTTTGATATTATTTTATTCTTGCTTAACCATTATGCTTGATCTGGAAAAGACTTTTGAAAGGTTTTGCAGGAAGGACATTGCTTTGAAGATTTACCTTTGGAATTCAACAACTGCAAAGCAACACATTCGACTGATGATTTAATGCATTTGACTGCGTCAATATGGGTTAACAATTCCAGTTTTTGGAATTTGAATCTATATTTACCGTTTGACTAAATCATCTTTATTCTGCTATTATCTCTAATCTTATCATGTTTAAAATTCAAATTGAGATAATATTATGAGATTGTTGATATTTGTATCATTGCATATAAATGTGGTTTGACAGCTTGACTATGACAAAAATCTGTGCTTAATCTGTTGTTTACACTGTGATATTTTGCATTGTGCAATCAAACTGTTTTTGAAAATCATGCATAATAACAGGGGGAGTATCACTACATTACACATTGTTTCATCACACATCTATATTCCAGGGGGAGTTTACATTGTTTTGTGATGAACTTGTGATTTTGAGAGCATCTTTGTACTTCATACATTGCATATCATTTGATGCATCTTTGTGTCTTTTTTAATTTGCATACATATCTGAGTAATCTTTTTTTGTTAATGCACAAAGGGGGAGAGTATTACATGAGTGTATGAGAGCAAGTCTATATGCAGAGTAAATGTGTAATTGTTTCTAATATATATATTTTACTCTGTATGCTCTAGAACTGTACAAGCATGGTTGAGTTATCAATCATGGTTGTGCATCATCAAAAAAGGGGGAGATTGTTGATATTGTTGACAACACAAACTCTAGATCAAACTTGTTTTTGATGATGACAACTCAGTGCTTAATAACAGTGCATATGTTCCAGTATTACATGTTCTTATTTTGTAATGTTTGTCATATCTGTTGAACATCTTTTGACTGAATTACATTATATGTTCCTATGCTTGATTGAGTGTTATATTTGTGGAACATGCTTGTATTGAAATGTGAGATAAAATGTTTTTAATCATTACACATTTATGAAAGAAAAGATCACAAGCACCTTTTGAACTTATATGTGTCGTGACAAAGTTCTAGTCCAGTCGAATACATTGTTGATGGATTCGACTATGCTAAAATCTTTGTACAGATTTTGTGAACTGCGTTTTTCTGCTGCAATACATTTTCAATAACTTGCATTTCAAGGAAAGATCAAAAGCTTTATTTTTAATACCAAGATTGCGAAAAGATTTTAATTTTGATTCAACACCAATTCNCCCCCCCCCCCTCTTGGTGTAAAAAGAAGCCAACCTGTTTCATAACATGTGTATGTACTGTGTTACATGTTCTTGTGTTGATTGATTGATATATTTCTAGAACATGTGCATATGCTGTAATGTGTTGTGTGCTATGGATCATTTCATATGTTTTACTACAGATATTTTAAAGCAAGAAATCACAAGCACTTTTAGAAACTTATTCTTGTGCTGCAAAGTTCTAGTACAGTCGGCTACATTACTAATGGATTCGACTATGCGAAAACCTTTGTACAGATTTTGAGAATTAGTGCTATGTACTATTTTGAGAAGAAAAGAATTTCAAAGTGTTTGACATTGTGATAGTCGACATTGTGCTTTACATATTTGACTGTATCTATTGTTTGATTTGGAATTTTGATATGCTCTTGCACTCTAACGACTATATTTTTAAAAGTTAGTTGAGCATTGATGACTTGGTCAACTGTATTGAATGTGTTCTGTTATTTGTTGACCATAGGCTACTAAGTTGACTAAATTGTTATAACTGTATAATACAGTCGACTGAATTAGTAGCATATTCGACTGAGAATCTGACTCTTTAACAGAAATCTATAAATAGACTGAACACTAGTTTGTTCGAAAACTTTTGATGATCTGACATTTTCATTTTTTTTTCAGATTTCTCGTTACTCCAAGAATTCTCCAAGAAGGCGGTGGTGATCTTTCTTGAAAGAGATTCAAAGAGGAGATTCAATTGCGCATTCATTGGTTGATCAATATATGCACAAGAAGGTGCTTCTATGATTGATCGTGTAGGCTTAGCATCCTGTGAAGACTGTTGGAATTTTCTGAAAGGCTTGGGATCCTGTAAAGATTTCTGGAATTGGACCTATTGATACAGGGGGATAGTTCACTTTGAGGATTGTTCAAAGTGGTGCTGCAGATTGCAGAAAAGGAGATTCTTGTTGTAAGTTTGATTGTGTTGTGCCGCTATATTTTGGTTTTGGGTTAGAGAGGAGATTTATATTTTTGACGTGGAGGTCTTCTATAAATTCCTTATTGTAAAAACCGCAACCATTATAGTGCATTTGCTTCCAGGGTTGGAAGGACACTGGATGTAAGCATTGTTGGCCGAACCAGTATAAAAACTTGTGTTTGCATTTCTCTATCCCTTATCTTCTACATTTTAGTCGACTTTATTCTTTACGCAATCAACTACGTAATTTTCGCTGCATACATATTTTGATTCCTTGCAATTCAAGAAATTTCAAAAAGCTTTATACTTTGATTGCAAGATTGCGAAAAGAAAGTGTTTTTGAAACAACACCAATTCATCCCTCCCCGCCCCCTCTTAGTGAAATAAAGAACCCCACCTATTTTCCAACAATTGGTACCAGAGCTGGTTTTCATAAGATATTTGAAAAACTAGTTGACTCTGTTTTTCTTGATTCGACTATACACATGGGGATGGCATCCTGTTTTCAAACTTTTGGTGAAGGTGCTTCAACAAACAAACCACCTTTGTTTGTTGGCGAAAACTATCCATTTTGGAAAATTAGAATGAAAATTTTTCTTGAATCGCAAGATAGAGAAATCTTGGATACTACTTTAAATGGACCATTTGTGCCTACAAAAACTGTTGATGAGAAAATTGTTTTAAAACCTTTTACTGAGTGAAGTATGATACTAAAGCTAGGAATATTATTGCCTCTACATTAACTATTGATGAATTTTTCAGAATATCTCAATGTATTTCTACAAAGGTGTTAAGCCCCTAGAAAGTGTACCAGATCGTTTTCAAGTAATATATAAACGGTAAGTCCGAGTATCGTTTTCCTAAGGGACTCTTAAGCCTTATCTTTCATTTAAATTAACATTATAAGACTTTAGAAGAAATAAGTTTGTAGTGTGAATGCAAAACGAAAATAAACATGCAAATGCAAGTGAATCAATTGGCAAAGTAAAGATATGGATGAATGGGGTTGTTGGGGTTTACAATTTCATCTTATCCACTCTCTTATATATTCTTTTCTTATTTAATTCGCTTAATTATCTAATTGTCATGCAAACTTTCTTGGCCTACCCTAAACCCAATTCCTTGGCAAAAAGAGCCTATTATTAATTACTAGTTTACTATATCTAGTCTCTCTAAGTAATTAATAATGCATTAAACACTGAAGCAAAATACAATTGATCATCCTACCCCTATCTCTAGGAAGCATTGCTTAATCAAGGAATTTCCTATCAGTTCATGACTTCCCCGTACGTTCCCGTATCGACAAAGGAAAATATCATTTACCGAATGAGTTGAATGATAAAAGCATTAAGCATAGATAAGAAACCCAACAATTGATAATATAAGCATATGCAAGCATAGGAATAAAACAAGAATTTCAATATAAGAGAGTTTCAAAAGATTACATTGTTCCCCAACAACAAAGGGTTTAGTTCACCATGGTCATGGTGAATCTAGATGGAATTAAATGAAAGAATGGAAGAGAAAACCCTAGATTTGATAAAGTGGAGCCTAAGCATCCAAGAAATGTCCTCCAAGGTGTATAGAACTACTCTGGAGGTCTCTGCCTGCCAAAAGATTACTTTGAGATTCGCACTGGGGCTATTTATAGCACACAAAAGTAACAGAATTTAAGCCTAGGCCCATCATTTAGGCGTTCAACGCTTAATTTGACCGCTCAGCAGTTTACCTCGGTATCGTAGGACACTCAACGGTCGATTCTGGTGCTCCGCGCCCCCGCTCAACGCTAGTGACTCGCGCTCAGGTGCCGCTCAGGTGCCGCTCGGGCGCTACGGATCTTTTCAGCAATTTGTTTTTTGCACTCTGGTTGACTTTTCTGCATTCTGGTTGACTTTTCAGCACTCCAACAATTTAATACTTCAACCTTTGACTCTCTTGTTCCCTAAGTTAAGAAAAATGCATGATTTCAAGCTAATTCTAAGCCATAAAGGGTGTGTTTTATATGAAAATTAAGTATGAAAATGACGGTTTTTCAACCATTATCAAAAGGAAATGTGGGATGTATTGGAGGTTACTCATGAAGGCATGGATGAAGTAAAGAGAGCAAGAAAGAATTCACTAATACAAGAGTATGAATTGTTCAGAATGAAAGTTGGTGAAAGCATCTATGATGTGCAAAAACGATTCACTCACATTGTTAATCATCTAATGGCTCTCAGAAAAGTCTTTGATAATGAAGAGATCAATACCAAGATTTTGAAAAGCCTGAACAGAAATTGGTAACCAAAAGTCATAGCAATCTCTGAATCCAAAGTTCTCAGAACGATGAACATGGCTACCTTGTTTGGCAAGTTACGTGAACATGAATTGGAACTCGGTAGATTGAAGGATGAAGAAGAGATAGAAGAGAAGAAGTTCATTGTTCTGAAAGATACAAGCAAGAACAACTCAGAAACCGACATGGACGAAAGAGAATTGATGACCTTAATGGTAAGAAAATTTAGTCGACTTATTCAAAATGATAGTCAATTGTCTAACCATGCAGGTCAAGGTAAAAGGAACAGCTTCAGCAAGAACACTATCCAGTGCTACGAATGTAGAAAGGAAGGTCACATAAAGTCTGACTGTCCTGAATTACAACTGAAGCAGAAAGGAAAGAAGAGATTCTCTCAAGGCAGAAATCTGAAAAGAAAAGGAGCATACATTGCTTGGGAGAACACAAATTCTGAAAGCTCAAGTGATGAAGATGCTGATCAAGATGAGGAATCAAACTTGTGTTATATGACTGGAGTTACTTGGGATGATTATGACAGTGATGCAGACATCTCAAATGAACCAGTGGAAATCAAATATGATATGATGCTAGATGCATTCAGAGAATTGCATGCTGAAGTAATGCGACTGCAATACAAGGTTAATCGACTAAACTCTAAAACAAGAGATTTTGAATATAGAGTTAATAACCTTGTTGTTGATAATGAAAGATTAGAAAAAGAGTTAAATGAAGCTTTGTTATCTGCTAAAAATGTCAAGATTGAACTGTTATAGTAGATAAAATCTGCGAAAATTGTCCTACTTATGTTGAAAAGATAGATTACTTAACTAGCACGCTAGCTAAGTTTACTCATGGAAGAGACAATTTAAATGTTGTACTAAATTCATCTGGCAGAGCTATTTTCAAGAAAGGAATAGGCTACAAAGCTCAATCTAGCAGAACTAATACTAAGAGATTTACTGATTTAAATAAACCCCTTAAAAATGCATGTTTCTATTGTAATTGTGTTGGTCATACTGTTAGAAACTATTATTATAGAAATGTTGTTGTTCCTAAAAAATTATTTGTGTGAAAACCAAAGGAACTGGTAACAAGGACTGACAATCAAGGACCCAAAGTTAAATGGGTACCAGCAACCAAATCTTAATCTATTCTTGCAGGATATAAAAAGCTGATGCGGTGTGATCTCAAGGATGAATCAATCTGGATTAAATAAAAAATCTTGAGTATCTACAACTGGTAAATCTGTACCAATTTACTGCATTATTGCTTAAACTGCATTGGTTGTTGTTTTGTGATAAGATGAATACATTGTTTGTCTGATTGATTGAATGTTTGTGTGTTGAACTCTGTTTTTCATTTGACTTAGTCGACTGCCAAATTAATACATTTGACTAAACACTGCACATCCTGTCAACTAAAATCTTTAGGAATTCAGCTGACTATAGGTTTGTCAACTGTGTCTGAATTTTAAAATTTCATTTTGGTGCGAAAATTAAGCAAAATGTTTTCCCTCCAAATTGATCATTCGGGCTAAATATACTGAAACCTTGATAATCATGGGCCACTGCATTCATCCTCATTGACCTGATACTCCACTATCCTCGTTTCTTCTAAGATAATCTTCTCTCATCTTCAAATTGCAATGCCTCTAGCTCTACGCCAAGAAGAAGGTTTGAAACCATCGCTTCAAGAATTGCTAGAAGAGTATCTGATTTAAACGGCTGGATAAGCGATGATGATGGGCAATCCAAATATCTAGATTGTTGGAAAAGAAGAACTTTGGTGACACACAAATTCCTAAAGTTGAAGTTTTTCAACCACAAAAGGTTTTTGTTCCAAAGGTGGATTAAGCATCAGGGCTTAAAACAATTTGTTGAAATGGTGAGTCCCTGGTATCCTGATTTAGTAAAGGTCTTCTACTGCAACCTGAAAATTGTAGATGACGTCCTCTGTTCTCGTGTTAAGGGAGTAGACATCAAACTAACCAATGACGTCTGAAGTACTGTTGGAGGATTAAGAATTGGTGGTGAAAAATGTCATCTAGGAATATAAGGGTTCAACAAGTCGACTGAGTATCAGAGTTGTCTGAGAAATATAAATGACTATAGGGATAATTCAAACTACAAAACTGGTGGTTTGAGGAAAGAGGAAATAATGGCTATCTATGCTATTGCCTACATACTTATGGCTAGAGATGGAAACCATGCACAAGCCACCACTGAAGACTTAATTCTGCAAATAGCTTTGAAAGAGAATATTCAGGTAGATTGGCCAGCGGCCATCTCTAAGAACATGCTAAAGGTAACCAAATCAGAATCTGGAAAATTACCCTACTGTGTTGATGCAAAAGTATTGATTACTACGGTATGGAGTGCATTGGGGAGCCAAGTGAGCAGTATTAGCGTACATGCTGCATTGACGAAACTGTTCTTCACCTAATGCATATGGTGAAAACATCAGATGGATGGAAATACAAAGATGAACTTGCTAGGGAAAACAATACTCCATCATCTTCTCAAATAAATCAGTACAGAGCAAGAAATGAATTTGAAAGGATTGTCCTGTACAAGTTATCAGAAATAGAAAGAAGTCATGATGAGCAGAAAAAAAAATAGTCAAGCGAATGAATGCTCTGTAGATGCAAGTTCCTCTAGAAAATCGTCTCAAAGAAGTAATGATGATAGTGAGGTGATGAAGGTTGAAAAACAGTTATTTTAATGTCATTTTAGACCTAATTACGCTCTTTACTACTTGGAATGAGCTTAGAATCAAGCAAAACTCAATAAATGAGTCTGTAGAGAGTCAAAAACTATTTTTAGCGATATTATGCATGTTTTGCATTGTTTTGTAGCTATTTTGAGAAAATGAAGACTGGAGTTGAAGATAAAGGTCGTAGACTCAAGAAAAGAGAAGAAAATTGAAGATTTGAAGAGTCGATGCACCACCCGGCGGCAACTTACACCGCCGGGCGGTCCAGGGCGAGGATAGACACTGGCGTTCGCACTGGGCGGTTTTGAGGGAAACCACCGGGCGGTGACCCTTACCGCCGGGCGGTTTGGAGGTTTATGGGAAACCGCCGAGCGACACACTTATTCCGCCGGGCGGTGGTCCGTTGGGCTTGGGCCTGTTTTCTGCTGCGCTCCTCACCTATAAATACCCCTATTGC
>NW_014543810.1:196798-200111 GCF_000741045.1 Vigna radiata var. radiata | reverse complement strand
GTGAACGAGAAAGCCTTTCGAGTCTCTTGGGAAGAACGATATTGGGTTTTACCAATTATATTACTTGAAAGATTTGGTACGCTTGCCAATCCATCAACAAGTTTTTGGCGCCGTTGTCGGGGACTCGAGGTTTATTTTTCTAGTAGTGTGAATTGATTGAATTTGACTTGGTTGTAATTAATTTATTTATTTTTGTTTAATTGCGTTTTATTTTATTTTTCTGTAAAAGTGCTTTTAGGGTGTGTTTCTTGTGTATGCAGGAAACAATACATACTAGAAGCAGGAAAAACCAGCAACCTCTGTTAGAAGGTCTACCAGACGAGAGGAGAAAGAGACGTCCTTCACGTGAGAGATCTCTTTCTCCCGAAGCTATTTCGCAGTCTTCGCTTGAGACTTTTGCACTAGATCTTGAGGAGATGGCCAACCAACCGCCTCCTAGACGTACTCTGGGGGACGCAGCAAATGCAGTAGGCCCCTTAAACTTTAACAGTATTGCAGTTCCAACTAACAATCCAATTAGTGCAGAATAATCAATTCCATGGATTGTCAAATGAAAATCCTTATAAGCATTTGACTATCTTTGGTGAGATTTGCAACACGGTCAAGATAACTAGAGTGCCGGATGACAGAGTCAGACTTAGTTTGTTTCCTTTCTCGCTTGGAGGAAACGCAAAAGACTGGTTGAATTCTTTCCCTAAAGGAACGTTCAGGACTTGGTAAGCGGTGGCGCAGCAATTTGTTATGAAATTCTTCCCAATTCCAAAAACTAATCAAGGGAAGCTGGAGATCTCTTCGTTCAAGCAAGGGATGGAGGAAACTCTCGGGCAAGCATGGGACATATTTAAAGGTTTATTGAGGGCGACCCGAGTTCATGGGTTCGATAAAACTTCATATTTGCTTGTGTTCCTTGGAGGTCTACGTGCTCATTCCAAGATGATGTTAGATGCCTCAGTTGGAGGCAGTAACAATAGAAAAACGGAAGATGAGGCGTATGACTTGATTGAGGAGATGGCCCTAAACGAAGTGTCGCAGAGTGAGAGGGGCATACAAAAAGGAGGACTCTTGCATCTTCCTACTGAAGACGCTGTAGCTGCTCAGAATCTCTTCTCAGTCAGAAATTGGACAAGTTGACAAAGGTCCTCTCCGAACTTCCTAGGGGACTTAAAAATATTTCTCAGGCACAACAACTTTGTGATTCATGCGGTGGTGACCATATCAATGGTCAATGTGCTTTCACTGAGGAGATGCAATAGGATGTTAATTATATGGGAGCCCAATTTCAATACAAGCAGGGAAATTTCAACCAAGGTAGTTCTAGCCAAGGTTGGAAAAATCATCCAAGTATTTGGCAGAGCCAGAATAACTCATCTGGGCAAGTGAGCAACTTCCAGCAGCAACAATCGTCACCTCTGTGGCAGCAAGTGAGTAATTTGACTGAGTCTGTCAGGACCTTAAGTAATCGATTTGATGACTTCTTCAAAAAATATGAGCAGTAGGTAAATAGCAATCAGGCCAGTTTTAAATCACTGGAGTCACAGATTGGGCAACTGGCAACAAGAATAGAAATTACGGAAAAAAACCAGTTTAGGGCTTGATAAAGGTTGAAAAATAGTTATTTTCATATGTCAATTTAGACCAAATTACGCCCTTTACTACTTGGAATGAGCCTAGAATCAAGTAAAACTCAATAAATGAGTCTGAAGAGAGACAAAAGTTGTTTTTAGCGATATTATGCTTGTTTTGCATTATTTTGTAGCTATTTTGAGAAAATGAAGAATGGAGTTGAAGAATGGAGTTGAAGATGCATTGTTTTGCATTGTTTTGGCACACTTAAACTGCTGGGCGGCCTTGAGGGAAACCGCCGGGCGGTGGTGGTTGCCGCCGGGCGGTTTGGAGGATTATGGGAAACCGTCGGGCGACACACTTAAACCGCCGGGCGGTGGCTCGCTAGGCCTGGGCCTGTTTTCTGATGCGCTCCTCACCTATATATACCCCTATTGCGAGTTCAGAGTCATTCTTTTGACAGGGGAGAACGGCCAGACCTAATTTTGCTCTCTGGAGAGGATCTCTTGGATGCTTAGGCTCCTTTTCATCTTTTCTAGGGTTTGCTTTTCCATTCTTCTTCCATTTTTCATCTAGTTTCACCATGTCTATGGTGAACTAAACCATATTGTTGTTGAGGGAAACAATGTAATCTTTTGATGCTCTCTTTTATTGAAACTCTTGATTATTTATATGGTCTCCATATGTTTTGATTGATTATTGTTGGGTTATCATCTGTGCTTAAGGCCTTTATCGTTTAACTCATTCGGTATATTGATGTTTGTCTTTTTTGATATGGGGACGTACAGTAATGACATGAACTGGTGAGTAATCTCTTGATTTTGCAATACCACCTAGGGATAGGGGTCGGACGACCAATTGCACTAACTTCTGTTTATAATGCGGTATTAATTGTTAGGGGAGGCTAGGAATAGCAAGCCAGTAGTTAATATTAGGCTCTTTTGGCCGAGAGATCGGGTTAAGGGGAGGCTAAGAAAGTCGCATAACAATTAATTAATCAAACTAATATTCAAGAGGAGTAGGTAAGAGAGAGCGGATTAGATGAAATATTAAACCCCCAACAACATCCATTCATCCATTGTTTTCGTTTGTCAATTGAATCAACTTTATTTTGCATGTTAATATTTTTGTTCTCAAATCCAATTTATTAATTTTTATTTTCAAGTCTTATTATTTTAATTCACGCGAACGAGAAAGCCTTTCGAGTCTCTTGGGAAGAACAATATTGGGTTTTACCAATTATATTGCTTGAACGATTTGGTACGCTTGCCAATTTGTTAACAGGGCCAGCACTGAGGCTAACCCTAAGAGAGAATGCAAGGTTATTACGAGCCAGGATGGCTGGGAAGCAGACTGTGAACCGTTCCATGTGGTGAATAGTGAAGAAGAGGAGATGTTGATGGTTCAATTCTTTGAACCGAGGATCGGTGAAGATGAAGAAGATGAAAATTATAGTGAAGAAGAGGTTGGTGGAGGAAAAGAGGAAATAGGAACTAGAATCAATCATAATGGGGGATTTAGAGAGATTTTCAACCGGATGATTGTGGTACCTTTAGGAAATCAGCAACTCCCTCCCTATTCAGAAAGAATTAAAATTGTGACACCCGGGCACTGACGAGGGCGGGGAGTGATCGCCGGTGCAAGAGGCATGGTGTAGGGGGCACAGACAAGGAGCGGCTCCTGGCAGGCTTCTAGTGGAAGGGACACATGGACGAATCGAACATACACCGGAATGAGAGGGATCTGGAGA
>NW_014543810.1:172112-196023 GCF_000741045.1 Vigna radiata var. radiata | reverse complement strand
GAAATTCTGGGATGGGTGACCTTCCGGGAAGTTTTCTCGGAAAGTGTGCGAGTGAGGACAAAGCACACTGGAAAGTCTCGTGGTGATGTGTGGGGGCAGTCAACAGTCCCTGTAAGTTGTCGGGGCGTTACAAACATCAACATCGATGATGAAATTGAGCTTACTAATGAAGAAGAGGATCTTGATGAAATTGAGCTTATTGATGAAGAAGAAGATCTTGTTGTTCAACCACAAAAGAGTAATTATCCTCCTAAGGCTAAAGATCCGGGGTGCTTAACACTGTCATGTGCTCTGAATGATTTAGATGTGGAAGCTATGATAGATTCTGGATCTAGTATCAATTTAATACCCACAGAATTTTTGAAGGAAATCAGTGGGCTTGTGTTGAAACCATCTGACTTGATTATAACAATGGCAGATGGTTCTACAAAAGTACCAGTGGGAATGGTGGAAAATGTTGTTGTACGAGCAGACCGGCTAGAGTTCTTAACAGATTTCATTGTCATGGATGTTAAAACCGAGGAAGAGTATCCTGTGATTTTGGGGCGACCCTTCATGGCAACATCAAAGATGCTTATTGATGTTCATGAGGGAAGGATAATGATGAGGGATTTATATTATCTATTTCTCTACAATGGCCGTGAAGGGGATGAGATCAAAACAGTAAAAAGAAACAAATTTGAGAAGCCAGAGATGGAAGAAGAACAAGAAGAGAGCATAACAGGTACTGATTATTATGACAGTTGTTATGTTCTGTAGGTGCCTGAGGATAAAAGGAGAAAAACCATTCACCCAAAATCAAAAGAAGATCCACTCCAACCGGGGAGCAAAGTGAGATTTTAGAAAAAGGAATGGATAGTAAAGGAGCTGAAGGAAAAAGGAATGGTGGAAATTCAAATACCATATTCCACAGTGATCAAGAAGGTGGACCGAAGAAAACTGAGCCGATGGGACGATGAAGATCCCAACGTGAAGAAGAAGAGTTGAACTTGCTGGAAATCAAATTTTGTATTTTTTAGAACAATTTTCTTTTTCAGTTATTTGCATTTTTTTAGTTTCGTTGGAACATGTACTGTTTGAATTTTTGGAACAATTTTTGGGTAGCATCTACCGAGGGATGGTAAAAATTTTTAGAATCCACTGAAGGATTCCAGGAAGGCACACCTACTGATGGGTGGTGGAAGGAAGTGCACTTAGTGACAAGTGCCAAACAAGTTTGGGTCAGGCTCGCGACGTTAAACAAGCGCTACTAGGAGACAACCTAGATTCTCTTCTTTTACTCTTTGCATTTTAAATTCCTAGAATAGGTTGAATTTTAATTTTAGTGTGTATCCTTGGCTTGAATACTTTTTGTGAAAATGTTTGACTGACTAATGTGCATGATGGAACTATTTGATGATTATTTGATGTGGATGAGAATTGAGTTGCAATGCATGTTGAAATTCTGTGAAATAGATGTGTGATGATTTATGATTTTGGTTTTGATGCTAAGCAGGATGCATGATTGAATTTTGTGTAAGGAAGCATGTGTGTGAGATTTTGAGCTCCAGAGTTTTTATTGTTGTATGCATTGTTCACAGGAAAACATGAATGATATTGCTTTAATCTTGATGATTGATTTAATTGCTTGTGAATGTCATATGATCAAGGCCATTTCTAAGAACCCTTCTCCAGCCAAAATTTCACCCAAAATGCTTGAAATATTATACCCTTTGTGAACCTTAGCCTTAAACAGGATGTGAACCCTTGTTTTGAAATTCTTTACCTTGAGTTGGGATGAGCTTAAATGTATGCGATGAAAAGGTTCAAGTTTGGGGTTGTATGGGGGAAAATTGAAAAGCAATTGTGAAGCATTGAGCTCAAATGTTGTGAAAAGAAAAATTCATGAGAAAAAGAAAAGAAAAGAAGAAAAGCATGAAGAAGAGCTCAATGCAAAAGAAATAAAAAAGGGGAAAAAGTTGGGAATGAGTGAGATTGGTCAGAAAGAGAGTTGTGCTTAAATTTTGAATATTATGGTAGCTCTCTTAACTCAGGGACTTTGCATTCCGGAAAAAACCAATTTTTCTTGTTAGCCCAACCTCATTACAAGTCTTAGAAAAGTCCTTTTGATGACATTTGCATGTAAAGATGTTAATTGTTTGAGATGAATGGCAATTTTGTTTCATGTGACTTGTGAACAATAGAGAGTTGGAGTGTCACCTTAAACACTTGAGTGATTGAGTGAAACACTTTCTTGGTATGAACTGTTAGTTTTCATGAGTGCATTTTTGCTTAGTGGATTGGTCATTCATAATGTATAACATCTGTTGTGCAATCTCTATATTGAAAGTATGCATACACCTTAGTTTGATTTCACTAAAGATTTGAATTTGAGTAGTGTTTGTCATGTACTTTGGAAATGTTGAAACATTGGATGGAAGAGGATAAAGCCAAGTTTTGTTTTGTTTTGTTTTGTTTGCTTGAGGACAAGCAAAGTTCTAAGTTTGGGGTGTTGATGAAGGTTGAAAAAAAGTTATTTTCATATGTCATTTAGACCTAATTACGCTCTTTACTACTTGGAATGAGCTTAGAATAAAGCAAAACTCAATAAATGAGTCTGTAGAGAGTCAAAAGCTTTTGACAGGGAAGGACGGCCAAACCTAATTTTGCTCTCTGGAGAGGATCTCTTGGATGCTTAGGCTCCTTTTCATCTTTTCTAGGGTTTGCTTTTCCATTCTTCTTCCATTTTTCATCTAGTTTCACCATGAAAATGGTGAACTAAACCCTATTGTTGTTGGGGGAAACAATGTAATCTTTTGATACTCTCTTTTATTGAAACTCTTGATTATTTATATGGTTCCCATATGTTCTGATTGTTAATTGTTGGGTTCTCATCTATGCATAATGCCTTTATCGTTTAACTCATTCGATAACTGTTGTTTGTTTTTATTGATACGGGGACGTACAGTAATGTCATGAACTGGTGAGTAATTCCTTGATTTTGCAATACCACCTAGGGATAGGGGTTGGACAATCAATTGCGTTTAACTTCTGCTCTATAATGTTGTATTAAATTCTAGGGGAGGCTAGGGATAGCAAGCCAGTATATTCGACTGAAGAATTATAGCAATCGATTGTTCTATAATAGGGTTAACAATTCCAATTCTGGAATTTGGTTTTTCTTTTCGTGACTGCTTATTCTGATATATCTACTATTATCTCTGCTATAAATAATTTGTTATTCATCTTATATGAGATAATATCGTGAGATTTTTTATAATTGTATCATTGCATATCTGAATTGAGTGTTATACTGTCTTTGATACAATTTTGTGATTGAACTAATTGTTTAATCTATGATATGCTACATTGTGCATCTGATTTCATTTTACTACTTATGCATAATGACAGGAGGAGTATCACTCGTTACATATTTTCTTTCACATGCCTGTTTTCAGGGGGAGTTAATTTTTTACATGTGACTGAATGTGATATGGAGATCATCCTTGTACTTTGAAAAGTTGCATATTTTGTTTGATGTATCTCTGGTTGGTTGTTTTTCAGCAAAGTATCATAAGCAAACCTTTTTTGCTAACGCACAAAGGGGGAGAAAATTTATGATCTTATAGTGCTATATCAAATGAGGAGATTACTGCGGAGATTACTAATTATTTCTCTTTTTGTGTGATATATTTTGCTAATTGATTGTGTTACGTGCAGAGTACATATCTGTTTTAACTGAGGTTATTACTGCTACTACTCTGTTTTGTATTAAAGTATGCAAACATGGTTGGTTATTAATCATGGTTGTGCATCACCAAAAAAGGGGGAGATTGTTGAGATTGTTGACAACACAATTTCTATATCAATCTAGTTTTTGATGATGACAACACATTGCTTAATAACAAGTACATGTTGTTGTTGCATTACATATTCTTATGTTGATTAAACTGTAATATCTATTGAACATGTGTATGTGTATGTATTGTGTCACATGTTCTTGGGTTGATTGATTGATATATTTCTGGAACATGTGTATATTCTTTAATGTGCTATGTTCTATGCATCATTTCATATGTTTTAGTGCACATATTTTAAAGCAAGAAATCACAAGCACTTTTATGAACTTATTTTTGTGGTGCAAAGTTCTAGTACAATCGGCAACATTACTAATGGATTCGACTATGCTAAAACCTTTGTACAGATTTTGAGAATCAGTGTTATGAGCTATTTTGAGAAGAAAAGAATTTCAAAGTGTTTGACATTGTGATAGTCGACATTGTGTTTTACCTATTCGACTGTATCTGTTGTTTGATTTGGAATTTTGTTATGCTCTTGCACTCTAACGGTTATATTTTTAAAAGTTAGTTGAGCATTGATGACTTGGTCAACTGTATTGAGTGTGTTTTGTTATTTGTTGACTATAGGCTACTAAGTTGACTAAACTGTTATAACTGTATAATACAGTCGACTGAATTAGTAGCATATTCGACTGAGAATCTGACTGTTTAACAGAAATCTATAAATAGACTAAACACTAGTTTGTTCGAAGACTTTTGATGATCTGACATTTTCATTTCTGTTTCAGATTTTTCGTTACTCTAAGAATTCTCCAAGAAGACGGTGGTGATCTTTCTTGAAAGAGATTCAAAGAGGAGATTCAATTGCGGATTCATTGGCTGGTGCTTCTGTGATTGATCGTGTAGGCTTGGCATCCTATGAAGACTGCTAGAATTTTCTGAGAGGCTTGGCATCCTTTGAAGATTGCTGGAATTGGACCTGTTGTGATACAGGGGGATAGTTCTCTTTGAGGATTGTTCAAAGTGTTATTGCTGGAATTGGACCTGTTGTGATACAGGGGATTCTTGCTGCAAGTCTGATTGTTTTGTGCAACTATATTTTGGTTTTGGGTCACAGAGGAGATTTATATGTTTGACGTGGAGGTCTTCTATAAATTCCTTGTTGTAAAAACCTCAACCATTATAGTGCATTTGCTTCCTAGGTTGGAAGGACATTGGATGTAGGCATTGTTGGCCGAATCAGTATAAAAATCTGTGTTTGCATTTCTCTATTGTTTATCTTCTACATTCCAATCGACTTTACTCTTTATGCAATCAACTACGTAATTTCCGCTGCATACATATTCTGATTGCTTGCAATTCAAGAAATTTCAAAAAGCTTTATACTTTGATTGTAAGATTGCTAAAAGAAATTGTTTTTGAAACAACACCAATTCACCCCCCCCCCCTCTTGGTGAAATAAAGAAGCCAACCTGTTTTCCAACAGTTGTGAGCATTAATATTAACTCTATAAATATAATGCTTAACTTTATACAATTGCACAGTTTGATCGTTATTGAATGACTCATTTTTAAAGTTTCATGAAGTTGTTTTCTCCAAAATCAGATCCACTAATTCGGTAGAAAACAGCTTCCTTAAACTTAAAAATTGAATCATATAATCAAGAAACTTCAAGTTATAAAAGTAGTTCCAGGGGTTCTACAGATTTTGAAAAAGCACTTATCTTCTTACTATTTTTCTTTCCTTTAGATTTCTATTATTCAAATTCTTCTTCCCATCAAATATGTTGATCATATATAGATGATAAATTTTTTAGATTTTCTTGAAGATTTTTTCTGCCATCATATCAGGTCATATGATTTTCTTCATCGAAAAAAATCTTCAAGAAATTTGAAAAATATATCACCATATGGAAGTGTTACGAGAAACCTTCAAGGAGTTTGTTACGAGAAATTTTATAAATGTTGTGTGGAAATTACCCAACAAAACTGTGTTTTTAGACATTACGTCAACCCTAACTTGTTCACCGTTATATATTGCTTTAAACATCAAACCCCAACATGTTCGACGTTCTATGTGATTTAAAAGAAAAACAAAAAGAAAAAATAAAAAGGGAAAAAATGTGGAATCACCCTTTGGCTTCTGGTTGGCATATAAATCCATTTTCATAGATCGTAGGTTCATTATCTGTTAACTTTCTACTCTGTTTTTCTATCATACTTTCTGGCATCCCTAAAACCCACAAGAAAATGAGTAGCTTTTGTGATTCTGAAATAGTTGATAGAAAAACAAAGAAAAAAGTTAACAGCTAGATGGAAGCGTCTCCAATCTTCGAGAATGGAGGGGCTCCTTGGACAGAATGTGGCAGCGAAATGATGAACTGGTTGATGGAAGATGATGCACGAAAGGTGTTTGTGATAATGTCTAGTGTGGAGATAAAATTCTAGCTCAAAAAGCTTTCCAAAGGGGAAAGAAGCTAGAGGAGGCAAAGTTAAAGCAATGCAAAGTTTGAACTTGAAGAAGAACGACCGAAATTCAGCAACATCTCATTACTATCATTCAAGTTGCTTTTACAAGAAGTGAAGCTTCTCTTTTATAGATGGAGAAAGCTTGCAAAGTCGTGGAATGGAAGCTATCCTAAGTGCTTATTGAAAACGTGATGGAAACTAAAGGACGCTTGCGAAGGAAGCTATCCAGCTGGCCATGAGTTCCATATGAGCAATGTGAAGCACGTGTTGCAATGAAGGAAGATGTTATCTCGTCGCCGCTGAGCGGTAAGGCCCATGCCGCTGAGCGCTGGCCGAGGGGTTTCCACCTTCGTCTCCTTTGCTTCCCTTTGCTTGGTCACTTCTTTGGTAGTTGGCAGCCTTTATTAATGACCTACAAAACCAAGTAAGGTATTTAGTTTAAGGAGAATCTTTCTAAGACTTAGATAAGGAAAGAGTTTTGGAAATCTTTATTCTACTTCCCTTTCTTTAGTCTTAGTTGTAGTTGATACTTCTTTGGATGGGAAGTCCCTAAAGGGGTTGCCATCATTCCCTCACTCTTTAGAAACGATTTGCCCTCAAATCGGGAAGAAATAAAGAAGCACAACTTTGCTTTGTGTGTCACTTTGGTTTCTGGAATTTGAAAAAAAGGTTTGTGTGCTTGGTAGCATCCTAGGTGGTGGTGGTCTAAAAGACTCTCCAACCTTGAACTGACAAGGGAGAATCTCCCTTCCAAACCTTTCATTTGTGTGCTTTAAATTTTTTTTAAGAGAAACCTGAGTGTAGTAAGACTCGTGAGGCTAAATTAGCCTAATTTCCTTGGCAATTTGAGAGAGATAATTTAGTATTTTGCTCACTGTTATGTGATTGTTCATTATGCAGGAAAAGAAATTGGATAAATCAGATTGGAGCAGTTGTGAATTGATTAAACTGACATTGCATTTTTTTAGCTTACAAAATGTTTGCTGAATTCATTTGTTGAATGTGATTGCTGATTTGATTGAAATTGTTGAAATCTGTATTGATTCTTAACTAGAACCATTACTCTTTCCTTGTTGAGATCATCTTTTCTATTGCATTGAGAAAATAGTTTCTTGGAATTAATTACATGCACATATCAGTTTGTTTTTAGTTATCCATATTAATTTTTTGTATGTTATTGGATACTATCAAGTGAGTCATTTCAAATTAGATTGATATAACTATTGTGTGTGGTATAGCTGTGAGAGGACTAATCTGTTTGGAATAACTAGATTGTGCATCTACTGTTTTGATTGGAACTAAAGTGGTAAAAGAGTATTGGTTTAAAACTGATTTCATGATTTTTAAGAGCCATATCTCATTTGAAAAGTTGACCAACCAGTTTATTATTGCACGTTCCATGTTGTTCCTGGTTTGGTATTTTAATCTGCACCATAAGTCTGGTATTATAGTGTTTGTAAATTTGGATTAACTAATATGAATGTTGAGTTAGGAATTGCAAATACTATTCTGATTTGGAACTATTTCTGAAATGTATTGGATTAATCTGATTTTGATTAGATTGGGGTGGTTGTTTGATCAGTTTGGTTTCAGCTTGGAATTATATCCATTTCAATCTGGTTTAGATATCCATCTCCCTTTGTACCTTGCTGGATTTTGTTGTGATTTATGTGTGTAGAGCTGATGTAAGTGAATCTTTAGTTTGAGCAGAAAATTAGTGAACAAGTAATAGCAGAAACACCTTACATGGAAGGTTTGAAATTAAGGGAGTTGATTGCTTAAATTTTCTTCTGTGTTATAGCTTACAATTTGTTGGATGTTGTGATTTGCTGAATTGGGTATGATTCTCTTGCAGTTTATTCGTAGAGAGCAAAAGTCGTTCTGTTAGCTACCAGGATCCCAAATGCACACGTGAAGGCGAGTGAATAGACAGGGAAGTTCTTATTACCCTAGATCTTTTTGTGAAATTTGCTTAGCTAAAGGTGTAAGTTACAATAGTATTATTCATTTGTGTTGCAGGGTTGGACCCAGTTAGCTTCTTGTTTAAACCGAGAGTTGATAGCAAGATTTGGGGACCACGTGATTCATCTAGAAGTAGACAGTAGCATAGATTTAATTTTTTCTTTGTATTTGTTTGATTCATCTGAGTTGTAATGGGCTTATGTTAGCCCAACGTTAGCCTTTCTATTTGGTTTATGTTGGTTTGAAAAAGGCCATTTATAAAATCCAAGTGGATTGGAGGAGTCCTTGGTCCTCTTTCCAACTCTTAGCAACTTTAATTGTTTTTTTAGCATAGCTAGACAGGTGATGTGTCTTGTTAGCCAAAGCTACAAGCCTCACCATAGGAGTAGAATTTGATTGTCTTTGCTTGTGTTTGATTATGTTTCACGTTTAGGTATGACCTTTGTCACAATAGAGTCCGTTGATTTTTGTCTTTCACATAGGGGTCATTAGAGTCCGCACGTCTTTTATTGTTTGAGTTGTATCCTTTGATTTTAAAAGTGATTTTATTTTAAAGGGTAATTAGTAAGTAGCTTAAGACATATCTGGCTAAGTCAAGATTTGGTATTTAAGCAACCCTTGTGGTTCACCTCTCCTACCTGGGATTTGTCTAAAGTGGAAGCTTTTAATCCTTTAGATTAAGAAAACTTTTAGAAACAAAGATGTCTTATTATTAATATAGGTCTTCTAGTTCATATAGGTCATCTAGTGTTTTTAATTTTGATGAGCCAATTAGTTTCAAAGAAAGTAAAAGAAAACTTGACAAAGCTAGAAGGAAGACTTGTTCATTTCATGAATTTGATAGAATTGAGGATGATTTGTATAAATAAGCTAGGAATAATATTCCATCTTTTGTGAAGATATTGGTGCATTAACATACCTAGCTTGGGAAAGGGACATTGATGGCATGCATCCATTCATTGTCAGAAGAAGTAAATTTGAATCTAATTTATATTCTAGAGACAATGAATCCTATATCCTTAGTCTTTATACTTCAAGATTTGAAAAGCATGCAAGAGAGTGGTGGGATGAAAGACAATATCTTGTTAGAATAGGAAGAAAATCTACCATTCGAAATTGGAATTAATTAAAATCTTGCATGAGAATAAGGTTTGTGCCTCTATCAATCAAAAGAAACTTGGAATTAATGAAAGAATGTATTGAAAATGGAAATATATTTCTTGAAAGTTTATCTGATCATGGTTTCTTTCATAGAGAAATAGAATTTGGGACAAAACTTCAAGAGTTAAGGGATAAGAAAAGGGAAAGATATATTAAACGTAGAGAACAAGAAAGAAAAGAGGAAGAAGAGAAGAAAGAGAGAGAAGAGAAGAAGAAGAGAGACGAGAAAGAAGATAAGAGGAAAAGAGAAGAGAAGAAGAAAAAAAGAAACAAGAGGAAATAGAGAAAAAGAGAAATTGTTACTTATGGCAAATTCAACTTTTTCAAGAGTCATGGAACCAAAAAGGGAAGCTTTTCAAATCTATACTTCTTTTCCAATCATTATTGAGTTTTCAAATATTAACTTCTCTTTTGAATCAAATGTCATTCCATTTTATAAGCAATCATTTTCAAAACATGACAATTTGACTCTTGAGTGAATGTTACCCTTGAGGAGACAAATAACTCAAGACAAAATCAAAATAACTTTTGACTTTGGACTTCTATACATTCTTAAAACTTCAAAACAAACTATAATAAGTCCTTATTCTAAAGTTATTATTTTAGAAAATTCCTTTCTTGGATCGATATTAATGGCAGATATATTTCATGTGTATTGCAGATTTGTGTTTGATCCAGGAGGAAGAACAGTAGATCTAAAGGAATAAAGGAATAAGGCCACTATAGGATGGCCATGCTCCAAACACTATGAGAAGCGTCTTCATAAGGCAACTACCAGAATTTGAGGACAAATCTTTTCTTAAGAGGGAGGGAATGATGGCATACTGCCTCATGTATTTCTTTTACTTTTAAGTGTACATGTAGTCCACTTCTCTTGGAGCACAGGTTATTATAAATACCCTTTGATGAGTCGTTATTTCTTGAATTATATTTAGTTTATTGCACTTAAATAAACCAGGGAATTGTGTTTAATTGTCTGTTATTTTCCCGTTTTCCGAATTCTGCTTAATTTGGTCGGAAATTCATAATTGTGCTAATTTGGATTTTCTGAGCTGATAAAATGCATTTCTGGCTGCAGGAAAGTTGTGGAAACATTATCTGGAACATTGGGGCATGGCGTGACACATTCAAAGGCTCAACATTCAGTCATTTAGATTTTAATTAAAGTTGTAATTTCATTTTCTAGAAGTCCTTAATTAGAATTAGGTGTTTTGGACCATTTTAGGGGCAATTTTGTAAAAAACCCATATGTAGGACATGTGCCTTTTAGGTTAGGGTTTTTAATTGATTGTGGACCCCATTTGGAAGGCAACTCTAGGTATTTGGAGAGGAATTGCCGAGACACACTCCATGCTCTCATAGTCACACTTCATTTTTCATGTTTTTGGTTTCATTCTCCTAGGGCTTCTCTTGTTTTGAACATGCTCTCATGGTGCTGGCTTGGTGCCACGGTTTTGGACCATTTTCAATGAATGTCATGCAGATTTCCTTCTTCCCTTGACTCACTCTTGGCTGTCCTAACTCATTGGCGGTGAAAATCCGTTCATTACTTCTTCCATTTGCTTGTTTTTGATGTTTGAAGCTTGAGTTTTTAAGCTTGTCTTTGTATTTCCATGGAGGTTCTTGGGTTTGAATGAAGTTATATTTTCGTTTTCCTACTCATTTGCTGCTGTTATCCACGTTTTCCCTTNCATTTTGGTTGGTTGGTTGATGAAAATGGAGTTCTATGTGAGTTTTGGGTTGAAGAGAGCTTAAGGTGTTGTGTGGGTGTTGTGGGTTTGGCTCTTTTCTTCTATATTTCGGTTTGGATGTTAGAAAACAATTTGGAACCAGAGTTTGATGGTGTTTTGGTGGCTGACAGTGCTGGAGTTGAAGGTTGAATTGTTATTTTCGTTTTTGAACAAGAGCTTGAAGAAATGGAAGATTGGGTTGAGTTGAAGTAGTAGTANTGTGGGTTTATGTTCTTGAATGAAGTTGAACTTTGAAATGGGGTCTTTTAGGTGAGTTTTTTGGTGTGAGGAAGAAGAAAGAGCTGGAGGTGTGTTGGTTGAGAAGAAAAACCGAAATTGGAGATGGAAAGGAGGAGAGATGGTGCCATTAATTTTTTACCATTTTTGGGCAAACCAAAAAAAATGCTTCTTGTCATTCTAGGAAGGTTTCCACTTTGAGCATGGCTCTTGCATTGTTGCTGCAGAAACATAATGGTTTTTGGAGGTTTTTGGAGTTTGTTTACATTTGATTTAGCTTACTTGGCACATTGGTAGAAGCACCCATGGTTACATTCATTTACCCTTTGGTTTGGAAGCACTTTTTGGTAGCCAATTTTTTTTTGCTCACGTAAATTTGTGCCTTGGTATTGGAATCCGAATTTGCTGCATGAAAGGAGTAAGGGCATGGTTTCAAATGGATTGTTTTAAGTATATTTTAACTCCTTTTGAGAAATGGTGCACATGAGGACAAAAAGACAACAAATTGGATGGTTTCTTGAAGAGTAAAAATTGAAGTGGACTTGGTGGAGTGTGGTGCACGGCCATGAGGTTCTTTTTGGCCAATTAGACTTTTAAAATTAATTGTAAATTTTCATTTACTCAAGTTAATTGCTAGGATTAAGTTAGGCTTGTTGGTTTCTTTGGTTTTTAATTAATCGAGTTAATAGGTTGAGTTTAATGTGTTTGAACTAGTGTTGAATTTAATTATTTTTAACTGTGTTTGTTAATTTGTTTGTAGCAATGTTTGATGTTTGAATGTTGTCTAAGGTCTTTAATAGTGTTAGTTTAATTACCATGCTAGCTTAAACTAATTGTTTGCATCTGTGTCTTTATTGAGTTCTTTAATTTTTTGCAAAAACCTTTTCAACCCCCCCCCTTCGTGTTAGACTCGATTCTCGAACCGCAAAATTGGTCTTTGGGAGATGACCTAGGGGTCATTCCCTAGCTATACTGCATTACTCATATGCAATCAAATTTGTATGGGTTGCGACAACCCATCACCCTTCTCCACCATTGTAAACATAACTTTTGAGTAAATGAATTGTATTCTATTGAGAAAACTCAAAAAAAATCTCTCTGAAAGTTCATGCTAGAGAATCTTAATGAACTACCTCTAGCCACCTGCCGGGCACACTTCTTCCATTTCATTTCCAAATTCCACTGTGCTTCCACCTTATTTCTCTCTCCTCCACGCAGACTCACTCATCCACCGCCATGTCTTCAGCCACGCGTTTAGCCTTCAACACGCGTCTCCCACGTCTTCATTATTCTTCCGCATCACAACATTTTCATTTCGCGCACTCGAAACGTGAAACACTCTCAGGAGCCAACTTCTTGCTCTTGAGAGCGTATCTCACCGTCTCCACCATTCATCATCCCAAATAGACTGCTTTGTCAACCTTAGGTTCCATTTCCTTCACAAATCCACCTTCTTCCTCCATCTTTCATGATTTCCACCGATTAAAAACCACTTCCACCGATTAAAACCACTTTTGAGCCGATCCAACTATTTTGCACCGATCAATCTTCCTTTCCAACAGATTAATTGGTTCCTTTTTACCTTTTCCACCTTTTAATCGGTCTAAATCGACTCTCTCTCCATTTCTATGGTTTCTTTTGAGTCTCTAGGGTTTTCCACCGATTAAACCCTAGATCTTAGGTTTTCCTCATGTTTTATCTTTGTTTCCTCTTCTATCTCGAGTTCCGACTCCATTTCCGTTGCGTTCATCTCTGGAGGAAGCTTCGAAGGAGCTCGTGACTGTTGACAAATTGGCAAGTGTACCAAATCGTACAAGTAATATAAATGGTAAGACCAAGTATCGTTTTCCCAAGAGACTCATGTGGCTTTCTCGTTCGCGTGAATTAAAATAATAAGACTTGAAAAATAAAAATTAATAAATTGGATTTGAGAACAAAAATATTAACATGCAAAAATAAAGTTGATTCAATTGACAAACGAAATCAATGGATGAATGGATGTTGTTGGGGGTTTACAATTTCATCTATTCTGCTCTCTCTTACATACTACCCTTGAATAATAGTATGATTGATTGAATTGTTATGCGACTTTCTTAGCCTCCCCTTAACCCGATCCCTCGGCGAAAAGGGCCTAATATTAACTACTGGCTTGCTATCCCTAGCCTCCCCTAGTAATTAATACCGCATTATAAACAGAAGTTAGCGCAATTGATCGTCCTACCCCTATCCCTAGGTGGTATTGCAAAATCAAGAGATTACTCACCAGTTCATGTCATTACTGTACGTCCCCATATCAATAAAGACAAACATCAATATACCGAATGAGTTAAACGATAAAGGCCTTAAGCACAGATGATAACCCAACAACAATCAATCAAAACATATGGAGACCATATAAATAATCAAGAGTTTCAATAAAAGACAGCATCAAAAGATTACATTGTTTCCCCCAACAACAATAGGATTTAGTTCACCATAGACATGGTGAAACTATATGAAAAATGGAAGAAGAATGGAAAAGCAAACCCTAGAAAAGATCAAAAGGAGCCTAAGCATCCAAGAGATCCTCTCCAGAGAGCAAAATTAGGTCTGGTTGTTCTCCCTTGTCAAAAGAATGATTCTGAATTCGCAATACGGGTATATATAGGTGAGGAGCGCGTCAGAAAATGGGCCCAAGTCCAACGAGCCACCGTCGGGCGGTTTAAGTGTGCCGCCCGGCGGTTTGCCACAAATCGCCCTACCGCCCGGCGGCAATCGCCACCGCCGAGCGGTTTCCCTCAGGTCCGCCCAGCGTTAATCGCCATGCCTTCTCCTCGTCCTGGACCGCCCGGCGGTTTAAGTGTGCCGCCAGAAGGTGCGTCGACTCTTCAAATCTTCATTTTTCTGCTCTTTTCTTGAGTCAACGACCTGTATCTTCAACTCCATTCTCTACTTTTCTCAAATTAGCTTCAAAACAATGCGAAACAAGCATAAAATCGCTAAAAACAGCTTTTGACTCTCTTCAGACTCATTTATTGAGTTTTGCTTGATTCTAAGCTCATTCCGAGTAGTAAAGGGTGTAATTTGGTCCAAATTGACATATGAAAATAACTGTTTTTCAACCTTCATCAGTGACACACACATTCGTCATCTCCTTGGGAACGCTTCCATCATAGTTATTGTTACGAGTAATTAAATGAATGGAAGTTGTAAAGTTTTGAAAGGGTGCCAAATCCAAATGTATTAACTCTTCTTTGTTTCTGTTGATCACTCCTCCAAGCATTTCAACATGACAAAGAATCAAACCACAAAGAAGTGACTCATTGTAAAAACAAAGAAAAAGTTAACACGAAATTCGAACATGTTGGAAGCCCTTCAAAACGTCAAAGCCACAAGTACAAGGGTGTTGTATCCATTGGTTTAAAAGAAAAAATGAAACAATTTCTGTCAAATAAAACGTCTAATGCATACGAGAATACGACGTTCTGTGGTTAGTTTAAAAGAAAAAAGAGAAAATAATAAAAAAAGGACTAAATAATAAAATGTCCATGCCAGTATAAAACGACGTTTTATGGGTTGATTCAAAAGAAAAATAAAAGAATAACTACTAGTTGTAATATACAACGTCCATCTTTTGTTACTATTGACGTCATATTATTTACATCAATATTTAGTATTTATTTATTTTGTATTCGACGTCAGTTGTTTCCTTAACTGGAGTTATGTGATTACTAAGGTTTCGTACACCAACTACCATCACGTCCAACCATAAACAGTACGACGTTATATATTGGTAAAAAAAGTTGAGCCCATAAACTACGTGACGTTCTGTTTGGTTTAAAAGAGAAAAGAAATAAAGAATAAAAAAGGGATTCACTCTTTTCATTCCTACTAGCATATAAAACATCGAATATTTATCATAATTGACGTCAAATGTGGGTAGGGGTAACACTGCTGGAAGCAAAACACTTTTCGTTATTTTTTATTTTAAATTGAACGTCAATTGTTTCTTAATTTGATGTAATGTGATTCTAAGGTCTTTGTTTTATGTCATTCTAAGCATTGTTTGACGTGAATACTTTTTAGGTTACGTCAATATGGGCCTTGTTTGACGTTAACAAATATTAGACGACAAACTGTTTTATTAATGGACGTAAAGCGATTGAACTTATTTACGAAAATGCCACCGGTCATTTTTAACGTTGGATATTGAGAGCTTCAACGTTGACCACGTGACGTTATAGCCTGTTTTTGCACTAGTGCCACCTACCTAATTTTATTTTATTTAAATTTAATTTTAATTTTATAAAAAAATATTTATTATTATTTTTCCTTGAAAATATTATTTAGGTTCTCTATTTTCAAAACGAATTAAACACCCCATTTTAGGAGTGAAATTTTTTTAGATTTGAATAATAGAAAGTTGTAACTTTTTTTATTTAAAAAAATTGTAATTAAGTGAGTTGGTGAGCCAACGTGTTTACTCACCAACCTGTGGTGGGTCGTGCCCGATTCGAATTTTGCTGGCTCGCTAATAAATGAGTCGAGTTTGGTTGGCTCACTAAGTGATCAACCCGTGATGGATCGGGCCAGGTCAGACCGGGTGGCCCGTTTTGACAACACTAGTATAGCTATCCTTAAAAGTAGGGTAGAAAGATATGCCTACCCTTTACCTTAATTATGACAAAGATAGAATTTTTCACTTGTTTTATCTGCACATATTCATTAAAAAAAATAAATTATTGAATGTTCTAAATGTCTCTTTAACATGAATCAAATTTCTAGTTATGTTTGAAATATGTACTTTGTTTTATGTAGTAAATAACATGTTTTTCCTTTCAAGTTTAAAAAATTATGTAGTTAGTCAATATTAGCAAAAGCAAGAGAAACAATTACATACCATCCGACATTATTAGTCACTATTAGTAAATAGGCTATGGTTACTCCCTGCACCACCCCACATTGCTTCCTGCACCACTACATACCAAAATACCCTTCTCCAACGGATGTCAACATCCGTTGAAGGATTTTTCAAAAACTTCAACGGATGTCGATATTCGTTGAAGGCTTAAAAAATCTTTCAACGGATGTCGACATTCGTTGAAGGATTTTTCAAACCTTAAACGGATGTTGACATTTGTTTGAAGATAAAATCGGCATACTCCTGGCAATTTCAAGCCTTAAACTTCATCTCTCAGACGGATGTCGGTGTTGAAGTTGAACTGGTTTATTTTATTACAATGAATGTCGACATTTGTATAAGGCTTGAAAAATCCATAAACGGATGTCGACATCCGTTGAAGAAATTTTCCTTTAACGGATTTTGTTGAAGAAAAGAAGTGGAAATGTAGGATTTTTTAAAATATAAAAAGTAGTTTTGAAATTTTTTGAAAATATGATGATGCAAAAAGCAATGTGGGTGGTATAGGGAGTAATTAGGCTAGTAAATAGGGCTGTTTAGGCTAGCCCAATTAATGAGGGCCAATGCACTTCAAATATGTGTTCAACTAGGCTGAATTCTGCAATACTAGCTGCGGAGAAAAAAGTGTCAACTCGTAGGCCCACTTTGTTTTGGGTAAATACAATTTTTAATTTTCATAATTTTTTAATGAACCTATAAAAATTTAATTATAGCCTTGATAGAGACTATAATTACAGCCATCTTGAGATGAAGAAAATTATCGCTTACGTTATGTAAAGCTTCATTGAATATTATTACTACAAGTCTTTTGATTAATATTTTTATAATACATTTAAATTTATGATATTATTAATTCAAACTAATTAAATTCTCTCTCTTTTTTTCTGATTTTTTACTAACTGATTATTTGTTTCTTATACAAAGAAGTAGAATTTGATTTCAATCTTATAAACATAACTTTGTTTTTATTCATGTCATTACATTCCTAAAACATGTTCTGATTTTTGTTCCCAAGTTAAAACAAGTCAGAATGAATAAAATATTATGATGATTAAAATAAAAATACTCTTATAAAATTAAAATAAAATTCTCAATATATATATACAGTAAAGTAAAACATATTATAAACATATATAATTATATGTGTGGTATCTCAATTAAATTACGTTAGGTTAAGGCAACTATTATTGTGAGAAGTTCCACGTGCAAGTTTTCTCACCAGACATAAAAATACACGCTAAAAGTTGACAAAGCATAAGCTGGGAATAAGAAAAAAGAGTGGATATACACGAATGAAATCTGTACAGACTATTCTTACCTGTAAATATATATATATATATATATATATATATATATATATATATATATATATATATATATATATATATATATATATATATGTTAGCTGAAAAAAAAATTAAAATTAAAATTTAATTTATATTTTATTGAGTTAATTTAATTAATATTAATTTATATTTCAGGTGAAATTTAATTGAAATTAAATTTTTATTTATATTTAATTTAATTTATGTTATATTATATTTTTCTCATTTTATTTAATTTTTATTTTAAAAATTTATAAAATAATTTTTTAAAATATTTATAAATATGAACCTGTTTTAAAATACTTAAAAATTTTTAAAAATATATTCGATGAGCCCCCACGTGAAATTTTTTATTACAGAAGTGAATAAACATTAATTGCACCTGACCGTCGTTGCCATCCAAACTGGAACCTACGAGGCAAAATTTCGTGGATTTCGTTTAATACGTTTAAGTTGTAATATAAACTCTATAGACTCATATGGATATGCTAGTATTACCTATTACTTGACGGCAACAACTACAATATATAAATAAATAATGATGAATTGTTATGAGTTGGGGCAATTAATGGAAGTTTGAAAATGTCATGGTACAAATAAAGTAAGAGGAAATTAGTGTCGTGTGAAGGTAATTAAGAGGAATTAATGGAAGTTTGAAAATGTCATCTACTTCCTTTAACTATTGCTTTAGAACCGATCAATGTATTGGTGGTTGATCGGTAAAAGATACTTTGATGTTTAAGTTATATGTTCCTAATAAAGATTAAGAGGAATTAGGTCATGAAAAAGTGTGTTTTATCTCAACATGAAACATGTATTTATAAACTTTATGGTAATTAATTCTATTAATTGATCATTAATAGCAGTTAATATTCTTATTAGTCGCCCATCAACAAATGTTATCTCATTAATTGAATAATAATTATCTTCAACGACTATTTGTACCAACCGACATCTAACCTATCGACTTTTGACCCGTCCGGTTACATACCCGAACGATATATCATGTAGTACACGGGTCCCCCCAAGCCTGAGCAAGTTAGAAGAGTTGCGTCGGGGTTTGTACCCAAGTCATTACACTCATCCGCGTTGATCGTTCAAGGGGATTACCCTAGAAGGCAGTTACCTGGACAGTTATCAATAAGGGTAACCGCTAATAATAGGACACGTGGATTCCCGTGATTGGTTACACGTTGAAGGTGAAAGGTCGAGTGTCCCCTGTCTTTGGATCAAATTTTTATGGACGGTTAAGATGGCCCTACGAAAACCGTTTTTCTCGGCTATAAAAAAAGGGTGGGATCGGTATCATTTTCACACCTCCCATCTCTTACCTTTCAAACAACCGAGTGTTCGACTTATTCTTTTTTACTAGGTAATAATGTCTTCAAAGTTGTGGACGTCCGATGACTCCATTGGGAGAGAGGGTCGGGGGTATGCTGACGACATGACATAATCGTCCTCGTCAGTGGGGTCTCCCATTCAAGGTTTTTGTTGTGCGGGAAGATCAATCGATGGAGGAAACGACCACCAGAAATAGAAATGTGGCTTCAACCGCCGAAGACGTGGATTTAACCGAGGAAACTGAGTATAAAAATGCAGAGATCGAGATAAAGATCGATACGGTGGGGGAATGGGATGGTGTCCTCGCTCCTTCCCTAGTCTCTCCAGGATACGAGTGGGCTCCTCATGAAGTAGGCCTTTACGCCTCTTCTTTTCTAACCGATTTATCTTTGTAGGAGCTCGTTGGTAGGGTATGCTTATTGGTCAATGTGACCGATGTCGTGTGCATTAAGTTAATCGTCTATAAAAGGAATGAGTGTGCGTGTCTTGGACGAGAAAACTACGCCACGAATTTCTTCTACGTGTACTCCACCTTATGTCGCGACTTAGATATTTGTCTTCCCTTCTCAAAGTTTCAGATGGGCGTTTTGCGTGCACTGAATGTGGCCCTTATCCAACTGCACCCGAACTATGTAGGCGTTCACCGTTGTCTGCATCACCCTTGTTCTTACACCAACACCTACCTCTTTCTTATATTTTTTCCATGCGCTTCCCCACCCTAATAAGTCAAGGGTATCACTTACTTCTGTGAAGGATCAATACGTTCACCTCTTTTAACACATATAAGGAGTTCAAGAAAACTTTTGCAAGTGGCAATAACGGAGGTTGGTTGGTCCAGATTTTACACGGACGAAGATCAACCCAAGTTTCTATTCTACTAGACCGAGAACCCAAAGAGAGTAATCTCATGGGCAAAATCCACCATGATGCCAACTAAACTGGAAATAGTTGGTCAGCTCGATCAGATACCCCACAAGACCTCTTCCCACACGCTCATCAACTACTTAGGTTCTAACGCTCTATGTGTTAGAGTGTTTAGTAAGCCTTGTATGATATATTGTTATCTAAATTTGTGTAACTTATCTTTGTGTAACTTATCTAAATTTTATTTTTCGCTATAGATCTCCTAGCAGAATAGGACAAAGGAAAGTCTAACACCTTCTCGCTGATTGCCACACGATGGAAAGAAATGCTAGATAATTCTGGAGAAGGGACATCTTCTGCTTTTGCACCTCCTTCACTAATGCAAAAACAGCGTATAACGTCACGCATTCAACATCCAACTACTCAATAGCCAATGTTAAAAATGACCAGTGGCATTTTTGTAAATAAATGCAATTATTAAACGTCGTTTAGAATTGTAATTCGACGTAAAAGGATATAAAACATCGAATGTACCTGCATTAGACGTCAAAAGGTTAGTGAATTCAATAAAAATTTGAGAGCGAGATTGAAAATTCATTCACTTTATCTTAACATGCGAGACCCTATTCTTTGCTCAAACTTTTCTTGAACGAAGTTTGACGACCTTCACATGTAATCTTTCTTTCACTTGATACAAATGCATGTTAATTAACTACTTTAGGTATGATTTTCAATTGTTTTCTGATAACGGTCTAAAACCGTTATTTTCATACTTAAATTTGATATCAAAACACATCCTTTATGGCTTAGAATGAGCTTAAAATCAAGTAAAACACTTAGTTGAGTCATGAGAGAGTCAAAAGTTTGCTTTAGAGATATTATGCTTGTTTTTACATTGTTTTGCAGGGTTTTAATGAGAATTGAAGAAGGAAGTAAATCAAGGTGGAGTTAGACTCGTGAAAGATGAAGAAAAAGGATGGAAAGAAGAGTCAAAGGGACCGCTGAGCGACAAAATGGACCGCTGAGCATCCAGGACGATTAGCGGCAAACCGCTCAACGGTAAAATTAACCACTGAGCGATCCAACGGCTCAAGGGAAACCGCTGAGCGGTTTACTTAAGCGCTTGAGCAGTTGTCTGTTTTTATTAGCTCAGGTTTTGTAATCTTTCTGTTATCTTTTTGGTCTATAAATAGACCCAGTGCGAATCAAAATTGAATCTTTTGGCAGAGAGAAACGTCCAGAGTTGTTCCACACACCATGGAGGAGGTTCCTTGGATGCTTAGGCTCCAATCTACCAAGTTTAGGGTTATTTCTTCCATTCTTTCATTATATTTCATCTAGATTCACCATAATTATGGTGAACTAAACCCTAGGTTGTTGGGGAACAATGTAATCTTTTGAAAATCTCTTATATCAAAATTCTTATCTTCTTTATATGCTTGCATATGCTTATCTTTATCAATTGTTGGCTTCCTTACCTTTGCTTAATGCTTTTATCGTTTAACTCATTCGGTAAATGTTGTTTGTCTTTATTCATACGGGAACGTACAGTAAGGTCATGAACTGGGGGGAATTCCTTGATTATGCTAATACCACATAGGAATAGGGGTAGGACGATCAATTGTATTTTGCTTTTGTTTATCATGCATTATTAGTTACTAGGGGAGGTTAGGAATAGCAAGCCGATAATTAGTAATAGGCTCTTTTCGCCAAGGAATTGGGTTAAGGGTAGACCAAGAAAATGTGCATGACAATATGATAAATAAGCAAATTAGATAAGAAAAGTAGATATAAGAGGGTGGATAAGATGAAATTGTAAACCCCAACAATTCCATTCATTCATAGTTTCTTTTAGCCAACTGATTCACTACATTTGCATGTTTACTTTTGTTTTTCCATTTAAAAACTTAAAATCAATTTCTTCTCAAGTCTTACGTGATTAGTTTACCTGAAAGTTAAGGCCTAAGAGTCCTTTGGGAAACGATACTTGGACTTACCCATTTTATATTACTTGATAACGATCTAGTACACTTCCCAGGGACTTAACATTTTCACCGATTATTTTCGTGTTCTTGTCCTTCATAGGCGCATTCTGCTTTCTCTCTCACTGGTGGCAACACTTTATTCCGATGAAACTACCTTTTGATGGTTAGTTTTCGTTTTTGTTTTCGTTTTGAAGACCTTATTTATGAACTTCTTTGTTATTTTTTGTTGACCTTGTTTGTTGTTTGTTATTGTTCTTTGTTGTTGATCCTATATTACTATTCATAGTTCTTGCTTTATAAAATACCAAAAACTGAAATTTGTTGCTTTTCTGCTTATTATGTCTCGTAGAGCTGTAAAAAAGGAGCACAATTAATTAAAAAAATAAAAAAAAAATGATTGATGTCGTGTATTGACAAAATTCGACGTTAAAGTAATGTCGCATATTGACAAAATTTGACCTTAAATGAACGTCAAATTTTTTAAATTCGACATCAATTTAAAGTCTCTCGATATAACGTCATTCTCGAATTCGACGTGAAAGACTAAAAATATTCGAAGTTGTACGTCGTTTTCGACGAGTGTTCGTTGCCAAAAACTTCGACCCCTTCTCACATTGTCCCTGCTGCCCTCTTGATAGCCCTAAAGCCTCAAACTTCATCACCCATATTTCATCGAATAAACGGGGGAGGAGGATCGTGTCGAAGGGGCCTTTGCTGATCGACCCTCTTGATTTGAACGTTCAAATTACCCATAGCATCCAATACAACCTTTCTCCCGTGGAAAAGAAACACTTCAAAGGGATGACTGCTGAGGAGGCCGTAGATATGACCTATGCGCAAAGTGTTCGGTCCAACGTATGTATGGCTTACGTTGTGGGCACACAGAGCTCTATCATAGTCGAGGAGTTGAGAATCGCTCAACAAGACCTTGAGGCGGCTTTGAAGACGAACAAGGAGTTGTTGCGTCACTTGGAAGAGGTTTATAAGGCTACAAAAGATGAAAGAAAGAAAGCAGCCATTGCCCTGACCGAGGCCCAAAATAGCAACCGCTTGTTGCAAAGTTCTAATGTTGATTTGAAGTTACATCTCCAACGCACGAGCGAGAAGACTTGGTCAAGGAAAGGGATAACCTCCTAACTGGACAAGATGCGTTTCTTACTAATAGGGAGAAACTGACACTTGAAAAGCGTTTCTTATGTGATGAAGTCTACAATGAGCATGTCTTCGGTTTTGAAAAGGGAATAAGACAGTGCAACTATTTTTTCAAGGTGTCGCTCGATCACCCCGGCTATGATGTCATGAAGACGTTGGTCAACGGGCAATTAGTTGATGTGCCTATGCTTGTTGCTACCGAAGAATCGTTGCCACCTAGTATTGAGGAACTTCAACATGTTGAGGTAATTGTTAGAGACATGGATGATGAGGCCGAGAGGGGAGCCGCTGAGCGTCCTACGACTTTGCCCTTCTAAATTTTTTAAAAAATCTTAATTCCAATTGAAAAGGACTCCCAGTCAGCAAAGAAATGACACCTCACTTAGCAGTTGCAGAGCTGGACACGTTGTCGTTAACCATTTTAACAGAGTTACTGAAAAGGACCAAATTGAACATTAAATTCGTTCTTTGGGACGAAATTGAACACAAATTCAACTCAGGGACCAAAACGAATTTTCCGAACCAAAATTGGGACCAAAAAGAGCTTTTAACCTTTTAGATATTGAAAGAAGGTTAGACTAGGTAAAGGAAATATTAGGAGATAGAATCTTAACAGAATTATTTTAGGAGAGGAAAAGGAACATAAGTTATTTGATATCTCTTATTCCACGAGATAGAGCGTTGATTAGTTAGTTTTTATTTTCTTTTTTCTCCATGTANAGAAGGGGTAAAAGATAGAATGATAACAGAAAGGATTTGGTGATATTTAGAGGATATTTGAGAAGGTTTAGGTCATATCTAGGGTATTTATATTTTATTTAGGATTGAAACTTATAAGATTTACAACCCAATCGTGAGAATATTAGAAAGAGAACCCTAGCACACTGTTTCTGAGCAAAACGTTTGGGGAGAGACCAGTTCAGTGAGTATACAGAAGGTTTAGGAAGCCTAATCGTGAAGAATTAAAAGCGTGAGCAAAGCTTCTGGAATCCAGGTAAGGGGAGTAA